>NW_026553148.1:0-70225 GCF_027596085.1 Anoplopoma fimbria | reverse complement strand
TTCTCCTCTGACTATCTGATCAAACAAATTGCATTTTAATACTTTGTATAAGTTATCGAAGTTGATTTTTGTTTATTCAAATAGGCTCATTGATGCAAATTTGTCACATCATTTTTAATTGTCACATAATTTGTTTCATTTTTTATTCCAGATGCAAATGAAGAAGGTCACCAGGGTGCCCCAATTATTTTGAAATATTTTTTGTGGACTGATAAATTATCAATTTACATTAAATTGAATCCTTCCCTGGCAAAATATGTGAAAAGTTAAAACAAATTTTTTGTGTTACAAATACGGTAAACACTCAAAAATATAGCGGTTTATTTTACTGATTCAAATTTCCTAATTAAGCTTTAAGTTGAGGTATCACTTACAATAAAATAAAAAGTTAAACATTTTGATGGTATCTACTGAATGTAGACTTGGGAGATGTAGTGATGAATACAAGAATCTATTTGCTCTTGTCAACCGTCAGGCAATGTAATACATCATTTAGCTGAACAGCTATATGGAAAAACTGGAATTTATAATGATTTTAACTTGGTGTATTTAAGTAACTGGTATCTTATACCTTAACAGTTTTTGAATGGATTTTTCAGAGAATGTACTACCACAGTCAGTGGTTCTTCCCAAAACACAAGGGTAGAGGACACGTGGTAAGTGGGTGAAGGGAAATCTCACACACACACACACACACACACACACACACACACACACACACACACACACACACACACACACACACACACACACACACACACACACACACACACACACACACACACACACACACACACACACACACATATGCACAGACGCATACACGCACCTGCAGCTGCTTCACACTTTAAGATCTCCTCCTCAAAGAGATCATCTGGTTCCATCTCTTTATTCAAAATATCCAGGCGGCCATCAATGAACTAAAAAACAAAACAAATGTTGGATCAATTCTTAGATATTATTTGATCAAAATATATGATATTTAACATGAGGAGGACTTCACACCTGATTTATTAGTAATTTCATAAACCAATATACAATTCTATGCATCTGCATGAATGGATGTCAGAGACATTAATTAACAAAAGCAGAGGGCAGTAAATAACATCAAGAACAGCATTACCTGTTTGAAGGACTGTAAATGAATGGCACTCTGCAGGAACTGCCTCATACTGGCAGACTTGTGATCTAGAAACAGCTCCTCACTGAACCACATCTCACCCTCCTGCAAAGAGAGATAGGCACAAAAATACACCTAGGCATGAAGAAGTGTCCATGGAAAGGACCAAAATAGAAATGTAGGGAACACATCCATGGAAAAGTGAAACAATACATTTAATAAACTATTAATCATTTACTCTTCTGGTTTCATTTTTATTATGAGACGTAATAATAAGCCTTTTGGGTGATTGACCTTGTGAGCCTGCAGCGCGTCCCTGTAGCCTCCAAACAGAAGAGCCTGAGCTTTCAGGAAGGCCCTTGAGACACCACAGCCAGGAGACACGGCCTGACGCTTCAAACACGCCTTCAGCCCGGACATCTGGACACATGTGTACATTTATGTAGAGCGACAGGAAACATGTGAAGAGGAGGAGAGGGGGCTGAAATCCAGCCAAAGCCCCTGACCGTCTTCATATCACTGAAACTGCAGCTTTTAGGACATTTCCAATGCAGGGACTTTTACAGGCACCATTCAAGAAACTTGAATTTATTCACTCATACACATACTTTACATTTTTATGACTTTCTTTGAAACAATTTTGGGAGTTTTTGGAGAACTCATATTGAGACTTTTTTGACATATTTTGACCTTTGAAAGACGGGTCACATATTGGGATTCGAACCCGGGCCCCATGGATGAGAGACTGCTGTCATAACCATTAGAATGGAGGATGTACATGCCATAAAACTTTTACGACATACTTTAATACTATGACTTTTTTCACTTTTTTTGACACACGATACTGACTTTTCTTTTTTTTACTTTTTTCGACATACTATTCTGACTTTTATCACTTTTGTTCGACATACTATTCTATGACTTTTTCTGGCATACTATACTATGCATTTTTATTGTTTTTCAGCAGTCAAAAATTCAACATTTCTATGACTATGAAACAAAATGCAGTTTTAGCCCATTCCCAACACAAATAAAAACATGATCGACAACGAAACAAACACAGTATTACATTCCTGGTCATTTTTTAAACTTGCATCAGCACAAATGTAAATTGAGGAGACAAAAGAATTATCTTGGCAAAATGGCAGACATTTACACATAAACGATTTGACATCAGGATAGAAAACACCGACTTCAAGTCTCTTTTTCGACATAGTATACTATGACTTTTTTCGACATACTGTACTATGATTTTTTACTTTTTCAACAAACTATACAATATTTTTTCTAATCCTTTAGACGTGCTATACTAAGACTTTTTTCGTCTTTATTCACATACTATATTATTACTTTTTACGACATACTATACTATGACTTTTTTCGAGTCCTTTAGTCGTTCTATCCTATGACTTTCTTCAACATACTGCACTATGACTTTTTTTGACATACTGTATTATGACTTTTCTGGAGTTCTTTCAACATACTATATTTTGACTTTCTTCAAAATACTATACTATACATTTTTTGACGTACTATACTCCGACTTTTGTCGACATACTATACTATGACTTTTTTCGAGTTCTTTGGACATATTAAAATACTGTACTATAACTTTCATCGACTACTATACTAATACTTTTTCCAATATACTATATTATGACATTCATTGACATACTAAACTATGACTTTTTTCGACATACTATACAATGACTTTTTTCGTACATATTATACTATGATTTTATTCCAACATACCATACTATGACTTTTTTATGACTTTCTTCACCATACTATATCATGACATTGATATGTTTTTTCTTTTATTCAACATGCTACACTGCCTTTTTATACATTCTTCACTTTAATGTTGCAGCTGGTAAAGGTGCAGGTAAACATTGTAGACGTGTGCAAAGCAGACAGATGCAACAGACGGAAGGACGGAGGAGTCGGTCCCTTCAACTAAGAAGAGATAAAATGGGTGAGCAGACGGTCCCCCTCCCTTTTGTGCTGCAGTTGCCAAGCAACATGAGGCTGGAGTGAAAATGTCGGAGAGAGGCTGCTGCATTTTATGAATGAAATTGGAAAAAAGAAAGGAGCCAGGGGAGGGGAGGGGAAAGAGAAGGCCAACACACACACCAATGCAGTCGTTCTAGTGTGCTCCCTTCCTCACTAGCCAAGGTGGAAAGCAGCTGTGTGATTAAGATGTGGCGATTACCAGAGAGTAGCACTATGTCCACAAACAAACTTTATTAAGCCCATCACAACCCCCATTGTTACAAATACTGAGGCAGAGAATATATACTATATAATAAGTACAAAATGAAAATATGCCTTCTCATCTCAAAGACATTATAAGCGCTGAGAAAACATTATTTACAGTTAGCCTAAACCATCTTAACTGCAATCCAGAATCCATTTCTCCTTCACCTACATGTTTTGTGCATCATTAGAGACGGACGTTTTATGTCACATTTTTAAAGAGCAATAACTGAACTGGGACCTGTTTGAAGAGGCAGGTTTACAGAGTTATATGATAACTCAAGGGTAAAACTTTCAAACACAAGCTTGTATTCAGCATAAGCCAAGATTTTTAAATTATTATTATTATTTATATTTTTTTACACAGACTCCTACTCCAGATGCTACACATTTACATAAGACAAACTTTCACAACAATGAAATGCTTTATTATAAGCAGCTAGTGCTACATACGGAGCACTGCCCATATCAGTGCTTAAGAGGACACAATGAACAGCACAGTGCGGGTACCAAACACATCTGAACGTCAGTGTATGAGTATGACTTGGGCTGTGAGGATTTGGCGGTCTTAAAACAGCCCCACCCCGAGGACTCAAAACATCCTCTGGCTCAGCTTTGACATTGTCTAAGACAGTGATACAGTAAAATAAGGCAAAGCTGGTTGTGCAGGCCTGTGTGTGTAGTGAAAGAGAAAGAACAAGAGACAAACAGTTTGTAACAATGCCAGATTCATCCCATTCGTGTATGCTGTATGAAAATAATGTCCTTGCTGCCATATCCATGCTGCCCGTTAACGTAGAAACATCCATGGCCTTCTTGTCCAAATGTGCAATGTGCACTTTGCAATGTGAGAGAGTATAGAGATGAGAACAACCTCTTGTCCATTTTCTTAATCTGATGATTTTTACATGCAGTCCATGGAGTTGTCCGGCATCAGCCCAAGAGGTGGCATCTTTCCTGGTATGCAGGATGGAGGGAGCATGCCGCTGATGTTGGGGGACGGGTCGACGTTCTCGCTGTCCTCCATCAAGTGAATAAAAAAAAGGCACCTTTTCCATGTACAGTATAGATCGTACAGAGAGCCTACACTAGTGAGTCGTGGCCAGTTTTGAGTTAGCTACTGTTGCACTGGCGTATATTAATCCAGCTGGTATGTCATACAGGGATCCTTTAATCAGGCTTTCTAAAAAGCTGGGACATGATACTGGAGTTTCAAGGTCTAGATTAGAAGCTAAATAAGTATCTCTCCCTGAGAATAATCGAACAAAACTGCAGTTTTTGATTATTTTTATTATCAATTATCTATTATTCTTGTGATTAATCAAACATCTGTCAAATATTTAAAATTTCCAAAATTGGTGTACATTGCCCATGAAAATATTTTCGTGTATAAAAGGTGTTAGACTTGGGCAATTGAACATATATATCAGCTATTGGTTGGGTTTTCATTTCTGCCGATTTTTTTATTTTGCCAATAAACAACACCAAAGGTTAACTGGTTTTAACCCCAGTGTGTACATGCTACTGCTCTCCTGCTGTCTCTCCCCGAGGTTTGCAGCAACTCGTTAAGCTGGTCCGTTGCTACAGTAACGTAATGTGATCAACCAATCAGCATCACGGACAAAACTCCGTAGAACGTCAACGAACCAATCAGTGCAGGCAGGAGGCGGGGCGCTGTCCATAAACAACTGGTCAAATGAAATATCACTATTTAGCCCCAAAGACAGCTAATGTATTGGTATATCGTCGAGCAGCACAGCATGCTTATTCATTATTTACATTCACCCCATCTACCCGCAAAGTATAAGTTACCACTGAAGCAGAACGCGCAAAGAGAGGCAGCTAGTACTCAATAGCTAACATACAACACAGAATAATATAGCTGGTGTTACACGTTAACGTGAGCTGAAAACTACACTCACCTTCCGCCGGAACTACGTCACTCTCTTCTTCTTCTTCTTCGCCGTCTTTATTTCTGACATCCAGCTACGCGCTGCTGCCCCCAAGTGTTCATTTAGTTAAACAACAGATCAAAATGCATAGCTCAAATGCGTCTGTGCAGTTTGAGGCGTGGATTAGTGTCTAATGTTATATTTAGTTCAGTTACTCAGGCTAGAAAATACAAATAAATATTCTGAGTCTTAAGCTCCTACCCCTCGTTGAAAGTCTATGTTCAACTTCATTATAGAGGAAACAGACAGTGATGACAAGTAGCTATATTAAATAAAAGTCTGTATATAATTACAGACCATGAGATAAAAATTATTTGTTTTAATCAAGACAGGGATAATTGATGACATTGTGATCTAAATATCAGCTATATTACAGCTGCAGTTCTCAATAATTGGTAATAAAAATAATTATAATAATAATTAATTGGTCAACTTTCTATGCATCACCCCCACTGAGCTCGCTCATCAAACTTTATTAAACTTCTACTTCAAGTTGAACTTATCAACATTTACCTTAAACAATTTAACAGTAATCACTTTAATCTGTAAAGAAGACGCAGATAAGTTTAAGACCATTAGATTTTAATCAATACAGTGAAATATTGTCGGCCCTTATAACCCATAGCAGGGAAAGATTTACATAAAAACATTAAAACAATTAAAAAGAACACTTTATTTCCTTCAGTTTCACTACTGCTGACATCCAAAGAGTTGGTACTGCTGGACCATCTCCTCCATGCCCAAACAGGTAGGTCTGTGTTCATCAATTTGACACTCTGCATCTGTGGGCCAATACTCAATCCAGGTTCTCTGTCCGAGTATATACTGATACCTGAGGAGAGCAAAAAGAAAAAGGCATTGCTTCTTTATGTGACCAGTTAACTGTAACATGCTGGAACGTAACATGACAAAGCCTCCTCCCTCCTTATGTACATTTAATCCCTCTGTCAATAGCAACAGTTACACATTAACAAGAGTACAAGAAAGGCTCACTTGATTTAGTAATAGAAAGCAGTGAAACATTTAAACACACACACCACACACATTCACACAAAGAACAAACTTACGACTGGTCTTGGTCATCTCTGTGCATATCTTTGGATGCGCCCATGATAAGGTATGTATTGCCTGTTCTCAGATCTAAAGGCTCCCTGCAGTGCGGAGGACTGAGGAATATGCGCTGTTTATTCAGAGGACCCACGTCGGAGTTTCCTGTAATTAAAATATAAGAGAACATAGAAAAGGTAAGGATTGAATGCATTGCTAAAGGTGCAATACAACACATTAGTGATGTATTCTCACATATTACCATCGCCACAGTGGAAGCATGTTTCATGAAATAGTTGGACATACGCTTATTCGAATTCTTGCAGATATTAAGATAGATACCTCCATTGATACCACTCTCATGACTTTACAGCAAGTCATGAGAGAGGCTCTGTACAAAGGTAACAAAATCCATCTACTAGCAACTCTAATATACTCTGTTTAATCGAAAAATAAATTGTAAAAATTACAATTCCCCGCTTTAAAGGGCCAGTGTGAAGTAATTAGGGGGAAATATTGACAGAAATGAATATAACATTAATAAGTATGTTTCCTTCAGAGTAAAATCACCTGAAACGAAGAATTCATGTTTTTGTTACTTCAAAATTAACCGTTTACAGTATATGTAAATAAGGAACAGGTGCTCTTCATTGAGTCCGCCATGTTTCTACGGTAGCCCAGAACGGACAAACCAAACACTCCAGATGGAGCCATTCTCGTCGACCACCGTAGTTCTCCTACACGTCTGACACATGGGGAAAGGTGTACTGACTAAGCCCTAAACTTAGTAGTACTGGTTGTTGATTCCGTTTATAGTTTCCGACGTGCGCCCAGCGCGCTCCAATTACCGCAAAAACGAAGACAGTTCAGTTTATTTTGCTGGTTTATTTTCCTTCCAATAATACACAGCCGCAATAATTCTAACTCAAAATACATGTAACAAAACAATAAACCCGAATTCCTCACTAAACTAAGATGCATTAACACACGGGGACACGGGCACAGTCGAAAAACTGTTTGCTTCCCCATCAACAACCACCTGTGATCAGGTTCAATCAGGTTAAATGCCTCACTCTGCTGACCCGAGGTCAACTGAACCACACAGCCCCCTAGTGGCACGGGGTAAAATTACACGAAAATAAAGCACATTTAATATGGCTCCTACACACCAGCCCCTAATTGCGTCTGCTAGAGCAATTACACCAACAATTTTAAATGAGCCATGAATACCAAAAAAAATAAATAAAAATTAAAATATATATGTGTATATAAAGCTCATTTTTAAATGGGAACCAATTATTCCTTAGCTTCATTAAACAAGCATATTTTGGTTATCGGTCGTTCAATGATATTTTTTTTTTTTTTTGGTTTTTAAACGAACCACACGTACTAGACCTCTTTTATCAGGGAAGGTTTCCAGAACTCTTCCTAGCATCCATGACCCACGTGGTGCTGTGGAGTCTGCAACCATGACTAGGTCTCCAGGAACAAAACTCCTCTTCTCCTGGTTCCATTTTTGACGCTCCTGTAAAAGCGGGAGGTACTCACGGATCCACCTCTTCCAAAAGAGATCCGAGATGTACTGGGTTTGTTTCCATCTTCTCCTAGCATAAACATCCCTTTTGTCGAACAGTCCCGGTGGGAGAACTGGTTTTCCTTTGAGTAGCAGCAGATGGTTTGGCGTCAATGCCTCAAGGTCGTTAGGGTCCTCAGATAGCCTTGTGATGGGGCGATTGTTGAGCATAGCTTCCTTTTCCTTCCTAGCCTTCTCCTCCTCCTCTTTCTTAATAATTTCCTCATCCTCTCTTAGCCTCCTTTCTTGTTCCTCAAGCCTCCTCTTTTCCTCCACCAATCTCTCAAGTTCTTCCTGTTCTGCAGAAGCTCGGTCATTGAAGTCATAGTTATATTGGCTAATTAACAGTTCTTCAATATGGTCAATGGCAATTCTATTTGCACAAAATGAAGGGTGGTCACTTCCACAGTCGTCACTTCCCCCTAACGGGCCATTTATTACCCACCCCAGTAGGGTTCTGATCGCGTAGGGTCCATCTTCACCTTCACGACTGTTAATGACCTCCCAAGGCTCCATCAACTTGGAGGCGTTTGTGCCAATTAACAGATCCACGTCAGCGTTTATGTGTTGAATGTTTACATTGTCTAAATAATGCCATTTTCTCAGCTCCCTTTCACTGATTATGTTGGCTGTAGAGACGGGCATTTCTTTCTGGGTAAACACTTTGGGAAGTGGATAGAAGCTCTCACCAGACAATCCGGAAATCTCCAGACTGTCAACGATAGAACTTTCTATTGAGTTGTTATGGCCCAAGGTGCGGATATGAATTTTGAATTTGCGTCCTTCCATGTTCAACCTGTCGACAAGCTTCCTGGTGCAGAAAGTTCCTGTACTCCCTGGGTCCAGAAAAGCGTAGGTTTCAATAACCCTGTTTCCCTTTGCGCACTTCACCTTAACAGGCAAAATGGGAAGAATACCATTGCAGTGGCCAGCCCCTGTAAGACCCCAAGCGGAGGATGTTGTGCGGCTCTCAGATGTTTTTGACCGCTCACTGTTCTTCCCATCCTTTGAAGAAACCCTTTCTTTCTCTTCAATGTGCAAAACACTGGGGTGCGTTGGTTGCACTTTTTGCAAGTGATGCGCCTGTCGCAATTCCTGCTCAAGTGTCCTGTGCACAAACAACTGAAACACAGACCTTTCTCCTTTAGATAGTCCAGTTTCTCCCTGTGTGGTTTTCTTCCCAGTTTAAAACATTGATCTAAAACATGACCACCAGCAGCACAATACTGGCAGAAGACAGAAGTAGTTTTAGTGAAGGTGGTCACTTTGCCGAGAGCCTTTTCCCTCTGGTCACCATCTGGTCTGCTGCATCCGTCCTCATTCCTGTGAGTGTCTGCTTTATATCCATCCTCAATGACCACCTGTGTTGCAAAGCTGTTTCTTCTCAGCTGTGGCGTCACCTGTATCTTGCTCACTTTTGTAGCTCCTTTGAGCACAGGTGAAGTGTCCTGTATATCACCAAAGACTGGATCTGAAATGATTCTGACCTGGCACTCAATGAACTTGACAAGGTCTGAGAATCGTGCCCTTCGACCAGTTTTCTCCAGTACGTCACATGCCTTTGCTCTCCACTTGTCTCTTAGTTTATACGGAAGCTTCTGACTAAGAATCTTCATGTTCGCTGGCATGTTAAGTTCCTCCAAATATTGAAGATCTTCCATAGCGTTGGAACACTCACGGAGGAAAAGCCCATAAGCTTTGAGCGCTTTGGTGTCTTCAGCTTTGATGCTTGTCCATCCTGTGACCTTTTCCATGTAGGCCGCTGTTATTTTGAACTCATTTCCAAAGTGCTCCTTTAGTAACCTTTTAGCGACAGCAAATCCTTTGTCTGCAGTCATGTGAAGGCAGCTGCGTACAATATCTCTAGGCTGCCCCCTAGTGAATTGTTCGAGATAGTACAAACAGTCTCCTTTACAGCCAGTCTTTGCTTCCACGCAGTGCTCAAATGCCCTCATAAATGTGTTGAACTGCAAAGGGTCTCCATCATAAGTTGGAATTTCTCTGCGCGGCAGCAGATGTGATGTTTGCATTTGAACAAGGAGAGCCGTTATGTCATTCTGTTGTTGCAGCAGATTGTAAAGACCTGCTGTCTGATTTTGGTCTTGCAGGGGTTGCTGCACTTGTTGGCCTAGAGTGGGTTGAAAGCTTTGACTGAATGTTGGCATTGATTGCAAGTGAGGCAGTTGAGAGCCATGACTGACAGTTGGCTGTGGTTGTGATGCAAAATGCATGGACAAAGATGCTGAAACGATTGAAGTTTCAGCATTGCATTGTTGTGGTAAAGATTCACGCTGCTGTGCGGGTGGAGCCACATATATTGAGGCCTGTGGATTGAGAGAGGTGAGCTTAGATCTAGCCCCTTTTCTGAAGTAGGAAGCCATTCCATCAGATTGCCTTGAATGGATGCTACTCCCCATCTGTAGCACTGCTAGCTTAGCAGAAGTGGCAGCTATCTCAGTGTCCAGCTCAAGCTTCTCCCTTTTTCTCCTCCAGAGAAGTTCCTGCTCCTCCAAAGCATGTTTAGCCTTTAAAGCAGCAGCTCGGGCCAAGAGTGCGGCCTGTTCCGCCTCTGCCCTGCGTCTGGCTGATGAAGTGGAGAATCTGCTACTTGACGATCTGTTTGAGCCATGGTGCCTTGACTGCACATTTGAAATGCTGTCTTGAGGTCCAATCTCATTTTCACTTTGGACAGTTTGAGATTGTTCAGTTTGACCCAGCAAATCATCATTAACCTCATCATCATGATCATCACCCACTTTAGTAGCTGGACAAGCAGCAGTGTCAGACAACCATTGATTTGTACCCACAAGAAACTCCTTTACATTCAACATTTTAGCTTGGTACCATATTTCATGTTTGCTTGCTTCCTCAGCAGGCAATAAACCCAATAAAGATGCATGCACCTGCTGTATTGTGTTACACAACTCATTAAAAACGGTTAACTCATTTTCAACCTTATTCACATGTTCTTTATCACCCATGAATTTAAGAATAGATTGTTTTACTTTAGACAGTTTACCAAAGTTAGACTTTCTTTCCTTTTCTAAAAAGCTTATTTTTTCCAACAAAGCTTTATGTGTTAATTTACCCACACGTTTTTCAGTTACAGATTTTACCTCTGCACCCGCAAGCTCAGTCTCAAGGCCCAGTTGGCCTGTTCCCTCTTCAGCCATAATGACGACAAAGTCAGTTGGCTTTATTAGTCCGCAAAATAGTTTGTGTTGCGCAAACAACTCGTCTCGACGAGAAAGTTATTTTTAGTCGGTTGCGAGTCTGCTACCAATGCATTGGGTTTACGCGAATGTGTGCACACAAATTACCATGGCCATTCATATCAGCGCTGATCCACACATACCCCAATCGAGCGTTGGCCGGCTTTGATGAATGATGTCCCGGTGAGATGATGCTGTCGCTGACCCGTAGCTCACTCCGGTAGCTCCAGCTCCGTTAGCGATCGGCAACTCCAAACACAGGGGCGGCTGGCCCATAGTGGGCGATAGTGCACCGCCCTCCCTCACATCCGTGGTTTCCAAAGAAGACGTTAATCCACAATGTAACAAGTCGGCGTCCTCTTGGTGAACGTTCTCCAAATCGAAGCAGTTTTTCGACCTAAATGTACTGACTAAGCCCTAAACTTAGTAGTACTGGTTGTTGATTCCGTTTATAGTTTCCGACGTGCGCCCAGCGCGCTCCAATTACCGCAAAAACGAAGACAGTTCAGTTTATTTTGCTGGTTTATTTTCCTTCCAATAATACACAGCCGCAATAATTCTAACTCAAAATACATGTAACAAAACAATAAACCCGAATTCCTCACTAAACTAAGATGCATTAACACACGGGCACACGGGCACAGTCGAAAAACTGTTTGCTTCCCCATCAACAACCACCTGTGATCAGGTTCAATCAGGTTAAATGCCTCACTCTGCTGACCCGAGGTCAACTGAACCACACAGCCCCCTAGTGGCACGGGGTAAAATTACACGAAAATAAAGCACATTTAATATGGCTCCTACAAAAGGTTTCCGTTGGTTGAAATCTGCAACCTCACTGCTAGATGCAGCCAGATCCCACAAACTGGCCCTTTAAGACTGGACCAACCAGTAACTTCCTGGAGTGTCCTCTTGTTACCTGGCAATGGGAGCTCATTTGGCTGACTGCTACAAACATGTGAGTGGAACCAGTCTTCTCATCAAACCCTCTGCCAAAGAGCAAATATGCACATGTCCCAAAATGAGAAATACCCACCTTCTTTGATGACTTCCAATACCCGCACTGTGTAAACATCTCTGGACAAACCGTCTGTAAACTCTTCCAGTCTCACTTTGTACACTGAGGACAGACAAGTTGCAGATTGTGAGCAGAGTTGCTTACTTGCTAATCTCTTTCTCACACCAACACACATTCTTTTGTATAAAAGTGCTGTATAAAAGCAGTCACGCTCACTTACCAAAATCTATTTTATTGTTCACCTCAGTCTCACAGATCTTAGCTGTTCGCTGATCGTTGGTGACTTTGTCCTTCTTCTGCATACTGCAGTTCTCTGGAAACACACAATGCACAAAGTAAAAACATGACTGATGACCTTATAAAATAAGCACATGTGGATGTGAGAGGAAGAATTGATGGGTGAAGCTGTACCTAAATCACAATTTAAGTAATTATTTAGCTAGACTGAGGTCTGATCCTACAGGTGCTTGTTGCCTCTGACAAAAGTTCAAATGATTATGTAACAATCTGGTGATTTACTGTAAACCAGTGTTCATTTTGGAAGCTATTTTTATATTTAGTTTTGTTAAGCATTCACATGGAATCAGTCAGACCGTAGACGCAGACACACGCAATCTAGATGGCACTGGAAAAACAAACCAACAGTCAGATGCAATATGTTGCCATGGTGATGGAATAAAATATATTAAATAAAAGTATTTAATGTCTAAAAATTCATGTAGCTATAAAATGCAGCTTTCTCTTCATATTCTATTGAAAACTTAAAGAACTTTGTCCTTCCGTGAGGGAGCTACAAAACATCTGATTGTAAATTCCCTCGAGAATGATGTCAAAAAGTTTAAATGTTTTATGTTTGGACGGCAATGATGTCTGCCGTTACCGTGACGGTATTCTCTGGTGGCCTCACCTAATTTAACTCTCCTGCTCTCGTCCACTAAAATGATATCCGGTTTGTCGTCTTCCGTCTGCCTGATTGCATCTGAATGCAGCATTTGTCTTAGTCTTAAGATGAAAATGCTTATTTGTTTTAATCACCTTCGAGGCCTTTTCATCCTTCATAGTTTTCGTCGACGACAACTTTAAATGTTTTTGTCTAGTTGAAGACAATGAAATATCAGTTATGTCAGCTATTTTTTATAGTCCAGCAAAAAAACAATATTTTTAAAATTTTAGTCAAACTTATTGCACATAAGATTTTATCATGGCATTATCCGATCGAATGACTAAGAATGCAGCTCAGTGGAGTCGCCCTCACCGGGCCCATTATGGAAGCCAATGCCCAAGTCCCAACATGCAACATTCTGTGTGTGTGTGTGTTGTGTGTGTGTCTAAAACAGAGAGAGTAGTTTTACATCATCCTGTTTACCTTCAGCACATGTGCATTCTTCATTTCTACAGAGCCGCATTAGTTGTCCATCTTTCATCTCTGGATGGTAGAATTTCACACAATGTGTTTCTGAAATGGAAAAGAAAGATATTAGAAAAGGACTCTGTGGCAGCTGCAGTACGTCATCGACTGCTTATCCACAGTGTTGTCTTCTCTGACATCTATTGGCAGCAAAGTACATGGAAGCATCATATGTTTCTAAGTGACTGAGACTCACGGTCATAGTATTCATAGACAGACACAGTAGCTGGTTGAAGGACGCCCACTTTCATCGTCTGATGGACCCTAAAAGTGATCTCATCAGGTCGTGTGTGAGAAACCTGTGGACAAAGGTAAGATGGAGATGAACAAACAAAGGATGACACGGAGAGAAAAATGATAAAAGGCAGGAAACAGTGATGTCTTACCTTGTCCAGGTAGATGATGAGTGAGCCTCTTTCGGACAGGACTGTGTTCATCTCATATTTCGCAATGGTGCGAGCACGTCCTTTGTTCAACTACACACACACACACACACACACACACACACACACACACACACACACACACACACACACACACACACACACACACACACACACACACACACACACACACACACACACACACACACACACCATCAGAAAACTTTCTTGACCATAAAAAACAACTTGTTTCTCCTTATAATCACAACTTGTCAACATCAGTTCTTACTAGGTCCAGGTCATTTGTGTTAACAGTGAAGCCAGTTAGCAAGCCAATATCCAAGATTGACATGGATGCATCGGTGTCCTTGTCCTTATACCTGCACCAAGAATAGACAGAATAATGAAATAACGGCATAAAGGAGATGGAGAGAAAGAATTATGTTTATTATGTTAGAAAATGTTCTATGTACAGCCATGTTACTGCAACTCTGGTCAGTATGACATCTTTATTGTACTCACAAAACCTCTATTTTCAGCTTGTATATCTTCTCTTCCTCATCCATTTTCTCTGCAGGAGAAAAAGAGATTGAGTATTTTGTTTTTCATGAGGTCGGGATCTTGGCAGAAACAAACTGATGTAAAGACAACAAATGAACAGAAAGAGAGGGAGTGCACCACATTACCTGGGATGAGCTGCACAGACATGTTAAACTTCTGACAGTCACTCTCCTTTTCTTTAGGCAGAGCGTAATACAGCGACACCATCTGTCACATGGATAAAAGTGCCTCGTTCAATGTGATAAACTAATAGAAATGGGTCTTGAAAATAAAGAGTTAAAAATGTATTTGGTCTCATCTGAGATTCAAATAGGACAATTCAACAATCAACAGATGATAAAACTCAGGATATGAAAACATATTGTGCTTACTGTCAACGTTGCTTCTCCTGAGCCGGTGGCTGTCACCTTCACATTCTGGTTAATATCATTAATCTGTGGAAATTGAAATAAACACACACACACACACACACACACACACACACACACACACACACACACACACACACACACACAGACAGACAGACAGACACAGACAGACAGACAGACAGACAGACAGACACAGACACACACACACACACACACACACACACACACACACACACACAGACAGACACACACAGACAGACAGACAGACAGACAGACAGACAGACAGACAGACAGAGTCAGGGATCAGCAGAAGAAACCTAGGGGCGTGATTATATGTACGAGCCACAGAGTATGTTTGTGTGTCTTCTCACTTTAGATGTTCTGGTGGCGTAGTGGTTGGCCTTGTTGAAGTTGTACTTGTCAGGCCTTGACCTGCCCGGCAACAGGATGTCCACATTCAGATCATACTCTGGTTCTTTAGCATTGGTCCAGTACTCTGATATTGCCTGGTACACTATTATGGTAGCCTAGAGACAAAAAAGGTGAGAAAACAAGCCTTAGAAATAACAAGTTCAAATTAAACATAGGATTTAGGTATCGAGATGTTGGGGGAGGGGTCTGTGTTACCTGAGTTGATCCATAGCCTCCGCCCACCTTCTGCTGCTTGTTGAACCATCTCACAACAGGTGCGGCATCTTCAAAGAGCTTTATTAACAGAAGGCAAACAAACGGTTGACATTTCCTGTGGTTGCATACGCATTGAAAAATAGTAATCAGTAATAATTTTGTGAAAATAGAGAGATGTCCTGATTCTGGTACAATTATATTTAAGATTGTAACCTGTCAGTTTCCAAAGTTTCCAAGACTACCAGAGAGCTTCTGAGTCTGATTTTTCCTGTTATGGCACAACCAAACTGCTGCTACTTGAAACTTGAAACCAACATTTCAAGGCACTGACATTACTGAGACTTCACTGACTTTTGTTTCTAAACCCTGCACCTTTTAAGTGAGGCAACATGGATGATGACTGAGCTGTATGGTTTTTGTAGCATGACATCCTGGTGATCCCACACAAGAGGGAGATGCTCACCTTGGCCTTGACCAGAGCAAGAAGAGCATAAGCTGTGGCCTCCAGAGTGTAAACGTGTCCTCTAGGTGTGTGCCAGTGGGTAAACTCTGAGGAAGACGCACACAAACAGCTTTTTTATTACAATGCTGCACATGGAACAAGTTTATTCACTGATAATTCCCCAATCCCTCGTTTTAAAACGTTTAATGTTATAGAAATAAAAGAAAAAAGTAAAATTTCCTGTATTTCAAACATTTTAACTAATCTTCCTTTCTTTCTACAAGAGCACAACAATGAAAAAGAGTTTTTTTTTAATCTCCAATACAGATTATTGATATTGGAGATATTAAAAAATCTAATATTTGGTATAACACTCAGTGCAAACAAGCATTTCCGTTAAAGATCGCTTTAATTTGTAATTCAAAAACAATTCCTAATAGATGTACTGAGCAGGACACTTTATATACTCTAACCTTGTGAATACCTAATACACTTCTGTAAGTCTTTGGAAAAAGCCTTAAATGTCAATTCAGATGGACAACCTATGTAAAGAAGACACCGTCTCTAAATCATCTAAAACATATATTTGCAATTTTTGCACTGAACGAAAATAATCCAATAATATCGACCATACCATTTTGTTGGTCGGGGTCTAATAAACTTATTATAGTAATTATTAGTAGATGTGTAATACCTAAACACTATTACTTAGACTCTGCTTCTGAATATTAGTTTAAGAATATTGCTGTGTGACCACACCTGGGGAAACAAACTTGTAGAGGATCTCCCGGTTCAGTTTGTCTTCATTGGCCAGGGCATATGACGTCATGGCAACAGCATATGGGTTGACTAGGCTGGGCAGACGCCTTTCCAGATAGGCCACTGCTTTGTCTATACTCCCTGGCAGACTCTGGATGAAAAAAGAAAAGACAGGTAGGAGAAAGGAGAATGAGAAGAGAACGGTAGGATAACAGTAATCCATCCATTTTAAATATCCAATTCTGTAACATTTGATCCTGGGACATTAGCTGTCCACCCTCTCACCCTCTCCTGTGTCTTATGAGCTAAACTGAGTCGCCCTCAGTTACAGTTACTATTTGAGTGTGGATTTAATGCGCCATGGAAATGCCAAACCAAGGGTTGGCAGCAAATGCTGACATTTTAAATGTGTAACCTGTTCGAAAGAATCATTTTAGCACAATTGAACATTCGGTGTTGTTAACAACTGTAACTAGACTCCACAGGTCTGTCTACCTGCTGAAGGAGTTTTGTGGTGACACAAGGGCAAAGATATAAGGAATGGATTAAACATTGTGTCTATTCGCTCTGAGGTAAACTGCAATTGTTGCATGTCTGTTAAACACTACCTATGGAAACATGGCTTTCATTACCTGATTACATAAACCAGTGGGGCTATTGGTTACGGTCATTAAAGTGTCTCCTGACTAGCACTTTCCCTGTGTATTATTTCTTGACTGAAGGTTTTTGGTAACTAAAGTCACTCTATGCGGCTGTTTATTGTTTTAAGTGAACTCCAGCAACCCCAGCAAACATTACCCAAGACAGCTTTATGTTATAAATATAGCTAAGCTAAACAGCTAAGTTAATATAATATATACGAACATGTATACAAACATGTATGTATGTGTGGCCATATGTGTGCAAAGAGAAATCTGAAGAGCCCTTAAAAAGTATTTTTGTCATTATTCAAAACTGCATGTGCTGTGCAACAGTAACTAAGAGAGGCGGGACTTTGCAAAGGCTGAGCTGCTACATCATCAGAAAGCGTTGTTTCGGCCATCACTAGTCTCAAACCTGAAAAATTAAGAAATAAAAGCAGTGAAATGAAAAGAAAAATCATCGTATAGAGATGAGGTACTCACATTAACAGTGGCGGCACATAGTGTGCGTGACTCCTGCATGGCAATGAGGCAGAACGCCGTCATGGAGGCATCTGAATCTGCGCCGCGAACATCACCCTACACATGTACGGACACAAACATGTTGATTTATGGAAGGTTCTAGCAGAAAGAATTGATGTTAATTGAATCAGTTCACGTACATTCATCTCTCCGTGGATCAAATTTCCAACTTCTGTAAACTCGCCATCAGGTTTCTGTGTTTTGAGAATCAGAAACTGAATAGCTTCACAGATGTCATTGTTCTGCACCGCCACCAGACTGTTGGCCATGGCGAACACCTTGGCAACATAGGCTGTCAGCCTTAGAGAGGAGAGGAGACGTTTAATTTATTTTATTTGCACATGAAATACACCATCATCACAGAGAGAGACTTTTAAGTAAAAGGAGGATGTGGAAACATTCGTATGCATGAGTTCTTGGATTTTTGAAAGCCTCACCAGGTACTACTTGCGTATGTGGGATACACAGCAAAAGACCCATCAGCTTTACGGTAAGCGAGCTGGTTCCGGTAGCCTGGACACAAACAAGAACGCACAACCAGTTTGAGGAGTCCTGGTACATTTTCCTCCTGTGATAATTGCATCTTTTAAATTATTCTGCTGGCATAGGTTTCTGTTCGTAGTTCAACTTATATAGTCTGTGTATTGCATTCAGACCATTAATACTAATTGTCTCTAGCGTGGGTCTGTGGGGCAGGGAAAGCATGCACTGCTTTCTGCCATACTGTTTTCTTTTTATTTATATCACTTATTCAACGTAAGAAACTTAAAAATCCCACACATGGGAGCATCAATAAGACTCCTGGTATCTGTGCCAATACCTACCGGTCTTGATGTGTGTGAGGGCTTCATCACGTTTCTGAAAGCCCACAGTTTCCCACTGGTTAGTTTTGTCCAAATAAGTTGCTGCAATGACTGGTAGGGTCATGCCTATCATGTTCTGCTCTCCACAGCCCCCGGGCTGTTGGATCAGACTACCCATAGAGTTTCCACTAACGGCGTTCTCCACCAGTGTAGAAACTTGTTCTCTCCCTGCATAAACACACAGAAACAGAAAAGAAACTAAATGTTACAAATCAACACAAAGAAACATCTAAAGAAACATGCAAAGGTCCCCCACGTCCAGTGAGGTGATCATTTCTCACTAAGAACAATGCCAATCAACACCAGTTCATTTTACAGGCACTATATAACATAACGTACCCAAATATAACATTACATCTCACCTGTCACAGAGATATGTGTGCTAGTAGGTGTGTCTGGAACCAAATCTTTCTCAGGAATTCCACTGTTGAGAGTTTCCTCTTGTTTACCGTCTGAAGGGGAAAACAGTGGGCAAGTTGGAGGATCAATTTGCAAGTGATAAAAACACAATATCACCAAATTACTATATAATGTATCTGTTTATGGGTAAACTCACCTTGACCTATATTAGAGGGGTTTAGAATTATAATCTGAGGAGATTTGACGAGTACACCTGCAGGCTGGAAAAACAACAGTTAGGACAAACATTACAACTCAAAACTATGTTTTAGTAGTCTGCTGGTGTATAACAAAAAACAATATGGCTTGCTTGTTAAAATGTTCTCTTCATTTTGAAAAGGCTGATAGAGTACACATATGCATCAAGGTTAAGCCTCTGATAAAGTGTGTTTCCCTATGCTGACTTTAACATGGGAGATTGCTGTTTCTCTCACCACCACCCGCAGCATCTTCATGATTCCATCATTGAGCGACGAATCTCTCACAGCTGCTTTGACCTCAATGCGGAGTTGTCCTTCTTTCATGGGAATAATAACGAATGGCACGGATCGTGTAGTTTGAGGCCCAATTTTGACCTCCTGACGATACTTCCCACGTTTAGAGGCTGAACTGCACACATGCTCTTCCTCGATCAGATCCACGCGCACCTTGAAAACAGGGCAAAGATGGAGAAAGAGAATGAAGTGTGTGCAGCTGATGATCAAAGATGAAGACCCCCGTTGGGTGGATAATGGGAACAATAGTAAAAGTCAGTTTTATTTTTGGTCACCTACCAATGATGCATCCCTAAATTTAATTTTTTTAATACTTTTTATTGTTACGCATGGGACCAACCACCATTCATCCAAGATTTGTATGTCGGTCCAATATTTACCGTTGTTTTTGCACTTTTGTTTGAAATGGCTTAGAGAAATATATCTTGGTCACATTGGCTGTGGCATGAAACACCAGAGCAGAGGAACTCAGACTTACGGTGGCTTCATCGGGGCTGTAGTTGTGGAGGATGGCCTTAACTTCCAGCTGCTCTCCACGGACAGCAGAGTACGGCAGCTTAAGATCAATGAAGAATTCCTTCCGGACGATTACCTCTAATGGCTCGCCAACACAGATTCCTTTAAGATGAGAGGGATGAAAAAAAGGGGAAAAAAGTGATGAATGAGAAAAAAGGCAGAGACAGAAATGTGTGAGGGATTGGAGAGGTTAAAAGATTGAAGTCACTGAATCCTCACCGTGAGTTTTTGACAGGCTAATTCCAGTGAACTGCCAGGTTGTGATCGAGTCTTGCAAAGGAACATTTCTCGTGAACGTTGTCGTGTCACTGAAACAAAGAAAAGTGTTAACACGCTGAGAGCTAAAGGGTAGCTTGAAATCATAGTGGTGTCAGAGTGAAGTAATCAGTATATTTTGCGTGTGCATATTTCAGTTGACTCACCAGTTAGGTGTTTGTGGAGGACAAGCAGGTAGTTTGATGTCGGACCACAGCCAACTCTCAGGGAACTTGGTGCGAGAAACAATTTCATTGCTGTCCATGTAACTGTTGTCATCCTCCTCACCTGAAGTGTCATTGATAAAGTTACTATTTTTATTCTTTATGACCATGAATAGTAGCCACTCAGAGCTTCAACCCATCCCCATGTGCCCGTCTCTTACTGCGAGCCAGTCGGAGGCTATCCTCCTTCCTGTCAGCTCGCTGGGTTTCCATCTCCTTGCAGCAGTGCAGGAACGCCGTGACACAAGCTTCACCGTCACTGATGTACTCGCTGCGCCTCTCACATGTGTATGAGAGGAGGGTTTCCCTCATGGCATCCAAACAACAGTCACGCTGCAGCTGTTCTTTATATTGACTCACTGGGAAGAAAGAGGGTTGTGGAGGAGAGACAGAAGTGAGAAGATACAGACCACCAAGAAGAATTGGGAACTGGTAAGGCAAATTAGAAATATTAGTTGTGCTTCTTTAATAAACATGCCCTCATAAATTAGATCTTTGATTTGAAGAAGAAAAATCAAATAAACATAAAAAAGTAAATGGGACAAGGAGGGTAAAAAACTGACAAGAAAGGAGGGCATTTTAACAAATAAACTCAATAAAGTATGAAATAAAAACAGTTTCAGCTCACTTTTATCTGTCTACTAATACATAGCATGGCAAAGACGAGAACTGTGGATGTCAACGGGACAAGCTGTCCAATGACAAACATTGTAAAACCCGAGTGACTGAAGATGACTAATGAATATTTGTTTATTGGGTAGTTTAGAGCTTTGGTTCTTACATAAGCTGGTTGTGACCTCCATGATAGTAACGGCTCGTTTCCTCCTGCTCGGGGCCGGACATTTCAATTCTGGAAACACAAGAAAGATTTTATCTTTAAAAGGTTTGACCTAGACTTGATTTGTGCTTGGTATAATTGATGTGAAACTATTCAATTCAGAGTGAGGTCATTAATCTGGTTGGACACATGGACAGGATGAGGCTGTGAGAAAATTGGATCTACAATAGCACATACATTTGTCAAAAGGTTAAAACATTGTGTAAAGGCTTTGTTATAATAAAATACTTAAGGCACATTTTCTAAAACCCCTAACAGAAGGGAGGGACCATGATTCCCTTATGTAGCTACACAATAGTTCAAATGGAAATACCTCAAAGCTTCAGTTCAACCAAAAACATGTCATCTAATTTAAGTCAGGTAGTATTTGGCAGATAGTTTTGGTTTTATTTGCCCAGAGTTTAAGATATCAGTTTAGATTCTGGCTCTTTATTTATGTCGCTCGCACCTTTAAAATAATTAAACTACACAGCCACAACTGATTTAAGAAACTGGGACTCTGAAAAACTATTGACATGTCAAAATACTGAAAAAGGTGAGCAAGAAATATAATGTAATTTCAGTTTTCAGGTGCTGTTCTTCTACTGTCCACTAGATACTTACTCCTAATAAAACACTGGAATTATGGCGATGAATAAAGGACTATGTGCCCATTGATACAATGTATAAACCTAAAGAGGGGGTTGTATGTTCAGGGAGGGGGAGAGTAAAGTAGTGTCACCTTGTCTGTAGGGAGTCCCAGAAGCCGTGCTGGACTCAAACAGCAGCCCAGCATCGTAAAACACACTCATACTGTCCTTCCCTCCACCTGGTGTGCAGCCTGTGTCGTGCTTCTCTACGATGTCCCACACCTGAGCAGGTCGAGGTCATTCCCACACACACAAATACAAAAAACAAGACATAAGGTTACAGTATGCAAGTTAAACAAACAAATCATAAACTCACATGTCGGATCTCATATGTACACACGAACTCATGCAATGTATTTGCTGCAGGATATTATTATTTGAATTTAACAAACTTGAAAGCTAACATGCGTCATTTTCTTTATACATGGCTTTTTTAATTAAACCCCTTTTCCAGAGATAAATGTGAAATAAAGAAATTGCCTTTTTCTGGGTGAGACGGTGCTTGTTGTTTAGGACGTAGACGCCTTTGTCAACGGCCACCAGTCCCACCGTGGCCTCTGGATCTCCTGTGACCTTCAGACCAAACATCCTGCGGGGCTCATAGGACGGATTGGGTCTTGATGATTCAAGCCTCAGCTGAATGTGAACGGGAGGTCAATGATTGAGACATGCAGTTCTGTAATTTGCTAAAGCAGTTTCATTCATAAAAAATATGTCTGAGAAATGACAAATAACTTTGTCAGCTTGTGTGTGTGTTTTTTTTGTTGGCCCACTTGAATTCTACCACATCAGTGTTGCGTGTCTCACCGAGCCCATGCAGGAGTCCTTGACGTCCACCCAAACAGAGTCTGACACCACTTCATTGCCGTTTGTGTGGTAGTAGGCTATGATGCGGAACGATGGCAGCATTTCTTTGTTAATGGGAACGATCAGGGAAATGAAAAATTGACCTTTTGTCTTGAAACGGCCACTGGTCACCATCTGACCTCTGCTCAAGATCTAGGGACGCAGGTTTGAACATCAGCACTTATCAGACAGGAGTGTATAGTTACAGGAGTAATATATGTGCACACATGCACAGGTGTAAAATATCTCTCACCAGGTATGTGATGTCAGTGTCATGCCTTTCCTGCCGGTTGAGGAGGAGGTTGATTTTCTTGTTGTCTCCTAATTTCAGCTCAGCTGTATCCACATCTGTAAATGTGACATATTGAGATAAAACACCCAAAATATGTAGTACGTGGTGCACACTTTTCCACTGCTACCTCCTCTTTTGTATCATCTGATGTTATTTCAGGACGCCCCTCACCTATGTGGATGTAGTTATTGCTTTTTGTTGTATATGGGAGAGCTACCATGGTGGCTGATGCTTGTCTTTCATCGCTGATATCAGGATTCTTGGTCCTTGCCTGAAATTAAAGACACACAAAGGAAGGCATACACACACAGTTGAATAAATAATATTTGAAGAGTGCCAAGTCTCTCCTATCTCAACCTATCTTAGCTGCTCAATAGAATAGAGTGAGAAGATTTTACACTGACAAGATGAAGTTCCCCATTCACATACTGTTCAGTTAATGTGCGAACAGATGAACAATGGTGGGAAGATGCTCTGCTTTATTTCACCTCAAACGTCAAAAATATTTGCCAACGAAAACTGATTTTTAAAAAAAGGGTTAAAGATGTCAGAGACTCACAGTGATTTGCAGTCTTGTGTTCTGTGTCGCTGTATTGATGGTAAGCCTTGCCAGGCCATTGGCTGCGGTGAAGCCCTCCACATTGCCTGGATCCACCACCACACTCAAGCCTTGTGCCGGACTGTCGTCAGGATTCGTAACTTCAACCTGTTGATAGAAACTGCTGAATCAGAAAAACAACTAACTGCCTCATAGAAACACAGCTTTTTAAAGGTCAAACTCATGTTATTAGATAAGTATCATGACTACTTTTATGGTGACCCTAACTGTTGATCGACAAATAAAAATTTTCTGTTTGTCAAAATCTGCCTTAACATCATTATATAAATTAATGACAAAACACTGATCCAATCAATAACAGTTTCAAAGACAGCATTATGCAGCATGTGACTTGCACATTTACAATATACTGCCCGCTGTGTTTTCTGAGAGTGACTATATTTCAGTATTGTTGTGTTTTCTTTATTTTTTTCTTTATTTAAATAGAAGTTAATCAATTTTATTTCATTCCGAACATGTAACAAATAATAAGAAACACGAATAACTTCATATTATATGTCTGGAAAGGAATAGGCTTACCCCTTTCTATAATTTAAATAATGAACTTAATATTTAACATATATACGTATAAATAATCATCTTAATGTAAAAAACAATAACAACGACAACAAGCGTCACAGTCCTGTCAGAGACAAGGCCCTTTCCTCAACCCTGTACCTTTAAAAAAAAATGTTCCATACATCTTCTTGAACTCATTTGTATCTGTTCTTTGCTTAATTTCTCCATCTAAACCCCTCCATGAATTCATCCATCAAACTGAAATACATTTTCTTGTATGTAGCCCAGAAGTCCCAAGCCATAAGACAAACATATGCTGTCAATTCATGTAAATGCAAATAAGTGCTTTACCGCAACATCGAAGGACATTCCTGGTTTGAAGTATTTGGGTGTTTTCCTGAAGTGGATGGTGTAAGGTGATTTGACTATCTGGATGTTTCTCAACTCTGCCTCCACCATTTCACTACCTGTGTGTTGATGAAGAAACACAAACACATTCACACACAAACTGATTAAAAGAGTAAAAATGTATCTTGATATCTTTGTTTTCTATCCTCCCCTCGTTCTTGTTTGGGGATAATCAGACACTTATAACCGTGGTAGTTAGCTGGTAGTTACTTTGATCAAACACACTGAAAAGGCACAAATAAACAGTTTCTCTATCTTACCGCTGTCCGTCAGCACACTGACGGCCACAAATATGGAGGTCCCCTCCAGTTCATTGATGTTCGGGTAAGAATTTGTGATGTGTTCTCTCTTCAGTGTGACCTCTCCAATACCTCTGTTGATCTAATGGGACATAATATAAAAATACATTTTCAAATAGAGTTTAGTGTGTGGCAGACGCCAGGGAGGGGTGGTGATTGAGGGGAGGTATGTGGCAGCATGCTGGCTCCACCCCCAAGCTTTACAGGGACTGCCTCCCTTAACGATGCAAGCCTGAGGTGCATTAGGCAGGAGTGCTTGGGGATAAAAGGGAGCATGCAACCACATGGAGGGAAGCCTACTATGGAGTGCCTCTGCGTGAGCCTCTGCGAACTGTGTGTGGCCAAAGAGTGCAGGAAACCTGAACATTGACAGATTATTTGTGTACCGACCGCTTTGTGTGAGAACCCTCCCGGTGACGACCCCTGGACTACGGACTACGGACTACGGACTCTGGATTACCCTTTTCCCCACCCTGGTGACATTTATTCGTCTATGTTGAATAAACCACCTTATTGAACTGCTCTCGGTGTGTGTATCATTTGACTTGGTGGCGTGGAAACCCCACACCCACTGGCCCGCTACACGTGGTGGAGAATGCGTGCTTGTAGCCAAAACCAAGTCAAATAGATAGACCAACACAGGGACAACAATGGAAGCGTTGATGAAACAGCTAGTGGAAGTGAGCATGGCGCATCAGGCTACGACCCGGGAGCTGGTGGGAGCGCTAGCAGCCGGACATGGCGGCGTGGCTGCAGGCGCTACAGCTTCCCGTCCTGCCCCCAGCAGGTTTCTTTTAAAGCAGACAGAGACTGATGATATAGAGGCATACCTCAATACCTTCGAGAGGACGGCGGTTCGGGAGAAGTGGGATCCAGCACAATGGGCCAGCCTACTCGCACCGTTCCTGTCAGGCACAGCACAGAAGGCGTATCAGGACCTGACGGACGATCAGGCGTCTAACTACGAAGGGCTGAAGAAGGAAATACTACGCCGGTATGGATACACGTTGATAAGTAGGTCACAGAGGTTTCATGATTGGACTTATGATGCAACGGCGTCGCCGCGCTCACAAATGCACGATCTAATTAGGTTGGCCAAAGGCTGGCTGACGGCTGCCCCACTGACGCTTACGGCCACAGAGAAGGTGGTCATGGACAAATTCTTGCGGTCCCTCCCATACGAGGCTAAAAAGTTAGCCAGCCAAGCTAACCCGCAGAGCGCAGATCAGTTGGTGGAGTTGGTGGAAGGTCACCAGGCGGCTGTGGAAGTCCTACGCAGTGGACGTCCACTGAGGGGGGAACCCAACCCTCGCCCAAAGGAGCAGGAGCGGGAGCGGATAAGGACGGAGGACCACGGCAGGATCCCGGCCAGGGAGACGCCAAGAGCCAGCCCCCCGAGACGTCGGCCCTTCCTGAACCCAGACAGCAGAAAGTGCTACGAGTGTGGCGAGCCGGGACACATCTCATGGACCTGTCCGAGTCGTGATGTCTCGATGCCGTCGGCATCAGCTGGTGAGTTAACAACCGGGCGTCCCTGCAGATTGCTGACGGTTTGCTGGGGGGAGGAAAGTGGTCCTTCCCCAGTCACTCCGGTGAAGGCCAACGGAAGGGACACGACAGCTATGTTGGATTCCGGGAGTATGGTGACCCTGATCCGACCGGACTTCGCCCGGTCCACGAGCTTGAGGGACACTGTGGCAGTAACATGCATACACGGGGAGACTAAGAACTACCCCACTACCCTCCTTCACCTACAGACCACAAAGGGGCAATACACAGGACCAGTGGGAGTCGTCCCAAACCTGCCAGTGCCGGTTCTTATTGGGAGGGACTCCCCACTGTTCAGCCAACTGTGGGCCAGTTTGGCCGGAGAGGGGGGAGAGGGGGGGAACCTAAAGGAAAGAGGACACCGGAGAAGGGCGAGGGCCGATAAGAGGGAGGTCCGGATGTGTGGCCTACACGAGGTGGACCCACAGGGGTCAACTGAACCTCTATCGGGAAGTGACGCAGGGGACACAGGACAGGAGGCAGGGGAGGCGAGTATGGACAATCTGTTCCCGATGGACCATGAGGCAACGCCAGAGCCGGCCTCATTATCGGGACGGTTCGGAACAGCCCAACTGGAGGATCCCAACCTGACGAGTGCTCTCCAGCAGGTGACCGTGGTGGACGGGAAGGCCATCGAGGGGGTAGGTCTGATCACATACCCTCATTTTGCCATCAAGAACAAGTTGTTGTATCAGGTCGTAAAGAGGAATGATGAATGTGTGGAGTTGTTGTTGGTGCCCCGTCCCTTTGTTCAATCAGTCCTGCAGCTGGCACACTCCCACCTTCTTGGGGCTCATCTAGGGGTGGAGAAGACCCTGGACCGGATCAAGGCAAGATTCCACTGGCCGGGGTAAAGAGGGCAGTGGAAGATTACTGCCGCAGTTGCCCGGAGTGCCAACAGGTGGCACCAAAACCACATTTCCGTGGCCCATTAATTCCCCTACCCATTATTTCAGTTCCTTTCAGCAGGATTGCCATGGACCTGGTGGGACCACTACCCAAGAGCAGCCGGGGCACCAGTACATCCTGGTGATACTGGATTATGCCACTAGGTACCCTGAAGCCATTCCACTGCGCACCATGGCCTCAAAAGGAATTGCACGTGAGTTGGTCCTGATGTTCTCCCGGGTGGGCATTCCCGAGGAGATCTTGACAGACCAGGGAACCCCGTTCATGTCACGAATCATGAAAGACCTCTGCAAATTAATGCAAATAAAACAGTTGCGCACCTCAGTATATCACCCGCAGACCGATGGACTAGTGGAAAGGTTCAACCGGACCCTGAAGCAGATGCTGAAGAAGGTGATGGAGGCGGACGGACGGAATTGGGACCAGCTGCTTCCCTATCTCATGTTCTCG
The DNA here is from genome assembly GCF_027596085.1 of Anoplopoma fimbria. Taxonomy (NCBI): domain Eukaryota; kingdom Metazoa; phylum Chordata; class Actinopteri; order Perciformes; family Anoplopomatidae; genus Anoplopoma; species Anoplopoma fimbria. The sequence goes on along the minus strand of NW_026553148.1, from coordinate 42,249 downwards.
ATCAGAGAAGTGCCCCAATCGTCGACCGGCCACTCTCCATTTGAACTCCTCTATGGGAGACGACCCCGGGGCTGCTGGACATAGCGAAGGAAGCCTGGGAACAGCAACCGTCGCCCCATCGAACCATGGTGGAACACGTGGGAGACATGAGGGACCGGATGGCCACCCTGTGGCCCCTGGTGCGGGAACACATGCAGGAGGCCCAGGTTGCCCAAGCACGGGTCTACAACAGAGGGGCCCAACAGCGAGACTTCCAGCCCGGAGATAAAGTGCTGGTACTTGTCCCCACAACAGAGTGTAAGTTTCTGGCCCGGTGGAACGGGCCATACGAAGTACTTGAAAAGGTAGGGGAGGTGAATTATAGAGTCCGACAGCCGGGACGAAGGAGGCCGACTCAAATTTACCATGTAAACCTGTTAAAGAAATGGAATGCCCGGGATGTACTCTGCTCTATTCCTCCAAAGGCTACCAGTGAAACCGGGCCGGCCAAGGTGCCCCTAGGGGAACAGCTGAGCCCAGCACAGAGGCAGGAGCTCATGGAGTTGGTCGACCAGAACCAGGATGTGTTCTCCAGTGAACCGGGCCACACCAATCTGGTACAGCACCACATCATCACTGAGCCCGGGAAAAAGGTGAAATTGAGACCCTACCGCATACCGGAGGCCAGGAGAGAGGCCGTCAGGACCGAGGTAAAGACTATGTTGGAAGCGGGAGTCATTGAGGTGTCAAACAGTGAGTGGTGCAGCCCCATAGTGTTGGTGCCGAAACCCGATGGCACCATACGCTTCTGCAACGACTTTAGGAAGCTAAATGAGATATCTAAATTTGACGCCTACCCCATGCCCCTGGTGCGGGAACACATGCAGGAGGCCCAGGTTGCCCAAGCACGGGTCTACAACAGAGGGGCCCAACAGCGAGACTTCCAGCCCGGTGACGCCAACTCGGACTGTGAGGAATCTGGGTGTGACCCTCGACGACCAACTGTCGTTCTCAGCAAACATTGCATCGGTCACACGCTCCTGCAGATTCCTCCTCTACAACATCAGGAGGATTCGCCCCTTCCTCACTGAGGAGACGGCGCAGGTGCTCATCCAGGCTCTGGTCATCTCCCGCCTGGACTACTGCAACTCACTACTTGCTGGAGCCCCGGCGTCGGCCATCAGACCTCTGGAGCTTGTCCAGAAAGCTGCAGCACGTCTGGTGTTCAATCGCCCCAAGTTCTCTCACACAACTTCCCTTCTCCGTTCCCTACACTGGCTCCCTGTAAGAGCTCGCATCCAGTTTAAGACTCTGGTGCTAGCCTACAGGGCAGTGAAAGGAACAGCTCCTTCCTATCTCCAGGCCTTGGTCAAGCCCTACACCCCTGCCCGACCACTTCGCTCTGCTGCCTCGGGCGACTGGTTGCCCCGTCGCTCAGAGGTCCCTGCGGCCGATCCACCCGGTCACAGCTTTTTTCTGTCCTGGCCCCTCAATGGTGGAATGAACTCCCCACTGACGTCAGGACAGCAGAGTCGCTGCCCATCTTCAGGCGCAGGCTGAAAACTCACCTCTTCAGGAAGTACTACCCGGAGCCTTCCTCGTAGCACTTATGGCATTCGTATTAGTTGTTGCACTTACTGTATTTGTATCAGTTCGCTGCACTTATTGAATTCGTATTCGTTTACTGCACTTATCCTATTCGTAGTAGTTTGTAGCACTTACTATATTCGGATTAGTCTGTTGCAATTATTGTTTTCGTAGTAATCTGCCTCTGCACTATACTTTTGCTCTGGCTTATACTTTGAGATGCTTGTTTAAGAAAGGAGATGCACTTATGACTTCTGGTGACTAGTAGTTCTCTTGAATACCTATGTTGAATACACTTCCTGTAAGTCGCTTTGGATAAAAGCGTCTGCTAAATGACTGTAATGTAATGTAATGTAATGCCCCGAATAGATGAACTCATAGAACGGCTAGGGACAGCCCGGTATATCAGCACGCTCGACCTGACAAAGGGTTATTGGCAGGTACCCTTAGCTCCCGAGGCGCGGGAGAAAACCGCTTTTGCCACTCCTGACGGGCTGTTCCACTACAGGAAGCTACCCTTCGGATTGCACGGGGCCCCGCCCACCTTCCAGAGGTTGATGGACCGGGTACTCCGTCCCCATCGGGGGTACGCGGCCGCCTATATTGACGATATAGTCATCCATGGGAGTGAGTGGGACACTCATGTGAAGCAGGTGAGCGCAGTGTTGCAGGCCTTACGGGAGGCGGGGCTAACGGCTAACCCAAAGAAGTGCCAGCTCGGTCTGCAGGAGGCGGAGTACCTGGGCTACACCATTGGGAGGGGATGTGTGAAACCCCAGATGAAGAAGGTGGAGGCGATACAGGACTGGCCCCTGACCAAGAAACAGGTACGCATGTTTGTGGGGCTTACCAGCTACTACCGGAGGTTTATTCCCCACTTTGCATCCGTAGCCAGCCCCCTGACAGATCTGACCAGGGACCGGCTGCCCGCCCAAGTCACATGGACCGAGGAGACGGAGAAAGCCTTTCAGGACCTAAAGACCGCACTGTGTTCAGGACCCGTGCTGGTAACCCCGGACTTCACCAAGCCAATGGTGGTGCAGACGGATGCGTCGGAAACAGGGGTGGGGGCAGTGTTGTCACAACTACATGAAGGTGAGGAACACCCGATTATTTATATCAGCCGGAAGTTGTTGCCGAGGGAACAAAAATACTCCACGGTGGAGAAGGAATGTCTTGCCATCAAGTGGGCCCTGGAAACCCTGAAGTACTACCTGTTGGGGCGCCACTTCACCCTGGTCACAGATCATGCACCACTGGTTTGGATGTCAAGGAATAAGGACAGTAATGCCAGGGTCACCCGCTGGTTCCTATCATTACAACCTTTTGCCTTCTCGGTTGTTCACAGGTCCGGGGCAGCCCATGGGAATGCGGATGCCCTATCCAGGAGGGATGCTCTGGGGAGCTGGACCGCCCCTCCCTCCCGGTCGGAGCTGAGGGGGAGGGTGTGTGGCAGACGCCAGGGAGGGGTGGTGATTGAGGGGAGGTATGTGGCAGCATGCTGGCTCCACCCCCAAGCTTTACAGGGACTGCCTCCCTTAACGATGCAAGCCTGAGGTGCATTAGGCAGGAGTGCTTGGGGATAAAAGGGAGCATGCAACTACATGGAGGGAAGCCTACTATGGAGTGCCTCTGCGTGAGCCTCTGCGAACTGTGTGTGGCCAAAGAGTGCAGGAAACCTGAACATTGACAGATTATTTGTGTACTGACCGCTTTGTGTGAGAACCCTCCCGGTGACGACCCCTGGACTACGGACTACGGACTACGGACTCTGGATTACCCTTTTCCCCACCCTGGTGACATTTATTCGTCTATGTTGAATAAACCACCTTATTGAACTGCTCTCGGTGTGTGTATCATTTGACTTGGTGGCGTGGAAACCCCACACCCACTGGCCCGCTACAAGTGGTACAGTCATTAAACAGCCTGGTTTAATTCTTAACATCCTAAATAAATAATATATGTAGAAAGACATGTAACAATTTAGCTGAAATAATGGCTTTTCATGTTTAAGAGTCTTGAAAACATGAAAAAATACGGCAAAAGTGTAAGAATGTTCTCACCTGCACTATCTGAAGAGAGCTCGGGAAGCTTTTCTTTTGACCATCTTGCATAACCCCAAATACCACATAGGCAGTCCCATCCACCTCTTGACCAAACAGATACCTAAAGCCACAAGACAGGGACACATTAAAACCCACAATGAAGCAAAAGAAAAAATCCCAAAATAAACAAACACAAATAAGACAAAAAAACAAAAGCCCCAACACAACCTCTTAATAACTCCCTTTATTTGTCCTCCTGTATCAATCTACAGTCAAACCTGGTCTCTCAAGCCACAAAACAAAAACCTTCACATACACAGCTCTGATGTTGACGGTGAGCTCTTCACTGTCCACGTAGAAGAAGGAACTCCTAGGTGTCAGTTTGACCTCAAAACTGGGCAGCACTGCAATATGGAAAACATTTGATTGTTTTGCTAATCAGGTTAAAAAAATGGTGAATGTTTATATAGGTTTTAAATTGAAGTGCAGGTAATGAAGCACCCACCGTATTCTTTGACCTCGAACTCTGCAGAATAGCTCTGCTGTGGGTTGCTTTGGAACTTTGTCACCACCTTCCACAGTCCAGGACTACACACACACACACACACACACACACACCATTAAAATAATCATTTAGAGACTGAAAGTAACACAGGGACAGACTTTGTTTGCGTTATGATAAGTATATATATTTATACCCTACACAAAAGAGCTGCTGCACATAACTTGACATTTATACTACTGTCCTGACGTTTACAAGAAAAGGTTTTTAGTTTTCAGGTTGGCTTTGCATTATATAGAAAGGGTGCAGTACTTGTATTTTATGCCTTTTTAGGCTAGTTTTACTTTATAGGGATTAAATGTATTTCCGACCATTGACAATTTATATTTAGCCTTTAAAAGATAAACAGAGCTACAAAGAGCTAACCCTAACCCTAAGGAATTTTGTTGGAGAGTTAAATAATATTATAAACACTTGTGTCTATCAGTGGAAACGATCTTCAAACCTTAATAACCCCATGATCCTTGCTTTATTACATTCTGTGTAATGTGAAATTTAAAGGCGGCTTTAATATACATGATTTCCAGAGTAGCACTAGATTTTCTATTTAAAAGCAAAGATGGCAGCTGCTGCTACTCTGTTAGCTAAGTTAGTTTATCTTTTAGCAGGTCTAGTTTATCTGAGCTGTTTGCCTTGCCGGGTTAAAAACACCTCTTAACAACATAATGTATGAAAATACAATGTGAAAAATGTTATTTTCATAAGCTACTAACCTGACAATTTCAGCAAGTTGGAAATCTCCAGAGTGCATCCCTGCTTCCAAAGGTACTGGATCAAGTGGTAAAATGATGTTTTCAGGGGTCTAAAAACAAACAATCTTCAATAACTATTAACAGAGAGCCGTGGTAAATTATGAATTCATTTAGTAAATCCATGCTATATTTTATGTATGTCTTTTGTCTACAATCCTCCATCCTGGTTAACGTACATTTTGACCATAGACTGTATGATATTGACACTTTTTCAGCTATTTCTAATTTGCGTTTGGCTTTCTTTAATGCGCAACTCCACCACTAGTGGGAGATGTGCATTTATTTCAGTTACAGCTGTTCAAATGATATCACATTCAGTTCTTTGCTTCTCATAGATAAATCACAATACCACAATCTCGATGGAAATAGAAGCATCAGTTTGGATGTCATCATTCCTCTCTACTGGCTCCATACGAGGCGTCACTGCAAACATCCTGTAATGAACTGACAGAGAGAGAAAGAGGTTAATTCTGCTGCTGAGGGTTGAAGGACAGTGTATCTATTTTGGGTCATGTGACTGTTTAACATATTGTTTGAAAAGAAAGGTTCATTAACTTCACTGTAATTTACAGTCAATCATTAAATCTGGAAAAAAAGCTACTTGAAGACATGATTACAGAAGTAGGTGTGTTTTTGCTCTTTTGTAGATTTGAACTCACCTTTGCTGTTGGGGGTGTAGAGGGTCTTATCAGTCTGTATGAAGATGTACCCGGACTGAAAGGACACTAAGACCACTTTCTCCAGCAGTCGGTCAGGAAACTCAGCTTGCAGGTACACATACTGCTTCATGCTGGCATCCTGACTGAAGTCTCCAGCAGGGATCTGAAACCAGTATGAAGAGACACAAGTAGGGCACCAGTAGCATTGTGGGGTTGCCTAAATCACATACATTTCAGAATTCATTCATAGATTATTTGTGGCCATGTTAGAAAATGAAGCCAAGTAACAGTGACAGATTATTACATATACAGTGACAGTATTTCATTTACCGTTATTTTCCCAAGCTGCTGAAATTGATTTTCATTGTTAAGCGTCACAGATGTGGTTGCCAGCTTTTTGGTTTTGGTTGGATGGTTCATCACGTTGATGTTCACATTGATGTCTGCTCCAGAGCAGTCTTGACACTCAACAAAGATATTTTCTGCTGTTCCTACACGCAGCAAGTTGGGGGCAGACAACACCTTCCTGCAGAGCAGCGGAGAGAGGGGAAGATATCGATTATATCATAATAATATTATGTAGTCATTGTGTTGTAATTCCACATTCTGTTAAGGATGTACAGACATGCATGCACGCTCACAGGACCGAACGCATGACCTCACACATGCTTACGTCTGGTGGAGATAATAAAGGAAGGTTGACACTGTTTAAACACAATTAGAGGTTTGACTATTTGTCCAGAGGAATTGAGATTGGATCTGTCGGAGAAGTGGTTCCCAACCTTTCATGTGTACGACCCCCAGCTTGTAACCCCTCAACACAGGTTTTAACTGAGAGCAGTGAGATTTTTCTGTCTTTTATGAGGGGAATCTTTTCATTATTTCACAAGAAGAAAAGGAAAGAAGTCAGAAAAAACAAACATGGTTTTGTGTAACAGAAATGTTTTTCATCTCCTTACTCCTCAGGTTTATCTTGGTTCCAAAGCCTCAGGATGAGAAGCACTTCTTTAGAGGCTGTGAGTTAAAGTTTCAATTCACCCAAATCAACAAGATAAACAAATCTATTTGCCCAGATGAGGATCATGACTGCATGGACTTCACCCACAATTAGTGATCTATTGATTACTTTGATGAAGATCCAGCAGTGGACCAACAGAACATTTCATCATGGCTTTAGACTTTTGCTCTGTCTGGCATAAGGAATTGTTCTGCAAACTCTGAGCCAACTTCAGGGCCAACAGACTTGCCCTTATTTGAAAGTCCACATTACCTTGTGACACAAACAGCAAACTGGACTGCAGCTCCTCATTAAGTAAGACACAAGTCAATCTAATATTTGTACATACACTTTTAAAAATTGAATTTAAATGCAGATATCATTGTTGATCCCATTTTATTTCAAACAGTAATAGTGTGAATATCAGGAAGATGAACAAACGAACAAACTGTATACTTTATCTCTGTTTTGGGTGTATTAATTTGAGTCCAGAGGGCAGTGTGTAAAGGAAAGGTAGGTCTACTTACAATGGAGCTCCTTCAGCTACAGAAGTCAGGGAGACCAAGGCCACAGAGGCCACCAGCCACAGCAGAGTCCTACTCATCCTCCTGACTGATCCTGATCTGCAGTCAATAGAGACGGTCGCTGTGCAGCACCCTCCTTTTATCCTCCCTCCACCCTCCTCCATCACCTCCTCTTCACCTCACCAAGTTTTTCTGTACACATGTATGGACACAAACACACATTATCATTAACATTATTTTATTCCAGCTGCAGTTGAGAAACTGTTGAGTTTGGATAAACATTATCTCTGCTCTGAAGAAAAAGATAAACAGTAGAAAATCAATGAGGGTTTACATGTTTGACTAACAAGAGGAATAAATAGTTCACTGCAACATTAAAGCAAAACAGCTTCACATGTTTTCTAATGTGACACCTTTGGTTGCTACTTTTCTTTTCTAATTCTTGACATTTTGAGTTTTCTAATTCTTGTTCTGGACCTGATAAACCAGCATTCTTACACAAAAACAAACATATTGAACATGCACACAGACAAATTCTGAAAGTCGTGAAAAATGTCTGGCAGGGTTTTTTGGAGTTTCAACAGCAATTTCTGATCATAATCAAACAAATTGCATGATTTTAATACTTTGTATAAGTTATCTAAGTTGATTTTTGTTTATTGAAATAGGCTTATGATGTGAATTTGTCACATCATTTTTAATTGTCACATATTTACCAGTTTCACATATTTTGCAAACCCAGCTCATCATGTGACCATACTGCCACCCAGTGCTCAATTGGTGATAACACAGATATGTGTCAAAGTGATGAGATGTTGTGACGCCATCAAGGTGACAGTACATATTAGCGATAATTATAAAATGTTTACACGCTAATAAGTCACATGACCGACGCACATTTCTGACCCGCATTATCTTTGTTAAAGCCTGTGTATTAAGTGTATGTAACTGAAACTCCATTTCTGTAAACATACAAGTTGATGAGTGTGTAAGGTTCATTCATTTCTTGTTTTAGTCTGACTGAGCTCCATACCCACACCTGTATTTTTTGTTTGAAAACAGCAGTTGTGTCAATACTTTTCTCATCAAAACTCCTTTGAGCATCTTATAATTATTCTTTTTAAGAAAGCCTTATTTTGTTTTAGTGTACGTCTGTTGATGAGAATTCAAAGACTCTTTGCCAGATCACTGGGTGAGGATTCAGAAGACAGTGAAGAGCCACAGGTCCTCCACTCACCAACGTGAGTCCTCCGGCAGAGCTGAGACTACTAGGACCGAGGAAGCAACTGCAGAGACCCGCAAAAGTCATCTGGACCCCACGGCTCAAAATAGGAAACTATCAACGTTATTATGATCCAGAGTTGGTGTCGGAGATATACAGCGGGTACGGAAAGTATTCAGACCCCTTTAAATTTTTCACCCTTTGTTTCATTGCAGCCATTTGCTAAAATCGAAAAAGTTCATTTTTTTCGCATTAATGTACACTCAGCAACCCATCTTGACAGAAAAAAACAGAAATGTAGAAATTTTTGGAAATTTATTAAAAAAGAAAAACTGAAATATCACATGGTCATAAGTATTCAGACCCTTTGCTCAGTATTGAGTAGAAGCACCCTTTTGAGCTAGTACAGCCATGAGTCTTCTTGGGAATGATGCAACAAGTTTCTCACACCTGGATTTGGGGATCCTCTGCCATTCTTCCTTGCAGATCCTCTCCAGTTCTGTCAGGTTGGATGGTGAACGTTGGTGGACAGCCATTTTCAGGTCTCTCCAGAGATGCTCAATTGGGTTTAGGTCAGGGCTCTGGCTGGGCCAGTCAAGAATGGTCACAGACTTGTTCCGAAGCCACTCCTTTGTTATTTTAGCTGTGTGCTTCGGGTCATTGTCTTGTTGGAAGGTGAACCTTCGGCCCAGTCTGAGGTCCTGAGCACTCTGGAGGAGGTTTTCTTCCAGGATATCTCTGTACTTGGCCGCATTCATCTTTCCTTCAATTGCAACCAGTCGTCCTGTCCCTGCAGCTGAAAAACACCCCCATAGCATGATGCTGCCACCACCATGTTTCACTGTTGGGATTGTATTGGGCAGGTGATGAGCAGTGCCTGGTTTTCTCCACACATACCGCTTAGAATTAACGCCAAAAGTTCAATCTTGGTCTCATCAGACCAGAGAATCTTATTTCTCATAGTTTGGGAGTCCTCCATGTGTTTTTTGGCAAACTCTATGCGGGCTTTCATATGTCTTGCACTGAGGAGAGGCTTCCGTCGGGCCACTCTGCCATAAAGCCCCGACTGGTGGAGGGCTGCAGTGATAGTTGACTTTGTGGAACTTTCTCCCATCTCCCTACTGCATCTCTGGAGCTCAGCCACAGTGATCTTTGGGTTCTTCTTTACCTCTCTCACCAAGGCTCTTCTCCCACGATTGCTCAGTTTGGCTGGACGGCCAGGTCTAGGAAGAGTTCTGGTCATCCCATACTTCTTCCATTTAAGGATTATGGAGGCCACTGTGCTCTTAGGAACCTTGAGTGCTGCAGAAATTCTTTTGTAACCTTGGCCAGATCTGTGCCTTGCCACAATTCTGTCTCTGAGCTCCTTGGGCAGTTCCTTCGACCTCATGATTCTCATTTGTTCTGACATGCACTGTGAGCTGTAAGGTCTTATATAGACAGGTGTGTGCCTTTCCTAATCAAGTCCAATCAGTTTAATTAAACACAGCTGGACTCCAATGAAGGAGTAGAACCATCTCAAGGAGGATCAGAAGAAATGGACAGCATGTGAGTTGAATATGAGTGTCACAGCAAAGGGTCTGAATACTTATGACCATGTGATATTTCAGTTTTTCTTTTTTAATAAATTTGCAAAAATTTCTACATTTCTGTTTTTTTCTGTCAAGATGGGTTGCTGAGTGTACATTAATGCGAAAAAATGAACTTTTTCGATTTTAGCAAATGGCTGCAATGAAACAAAGAGTGAAAAATTTAAAGGGGTCTGAATACTTTCCGTACCCACTGTATGTATGGAGGCTCTGAATAATAGTAATTTAGATTGACCGGGTAGAGTAGGGATTACAGTAGGACTTTTCTTCACTATTTGATATGATATTGCCTGTTTATTTGAAATCAATTCATTCATGATTTGTATTCTTGTTTAATTATTAATCTTGTCATCCATTCTTCTAATCCTATAAGAAATAAATTACCCATTTATCGCCAAGTCATTGTCATATTATTTCAAAGTGGGAACTAGGAAATACAGAAAATACAAATAAACTGAACAGCCAACTGAGGTTGAATCCAGGTAATGTCTTAATTTGTCAGTGGTTTTACAATGACCTGAAAGCCCCGTTCACTGCTGCTGCAGTAATCTTTTCAGTGATTGGTTAATATATTAATTGTCATACAGTATATTCTGAGTCTTAAGCTCCTACCCCTCGTTGAAAGTCTGTGTTCAACTTCATTATAGAGGAAACAGACAGTGATGACAAGTAGTTATATTAAATAAAAGGCTGTATATAATTACAGACCATGAGATAAAAAAATTATTTGTTTGAATATAAACAGGGTAACACTGACTTTCACATTTAAAGTATCGCATAGCTATAAGGAGGACACAACTAAAAGCATTTCATCCTAGTAGTACTGAACCTATTTGATAGCACTTTACAGCTCCTGAATGGCACTAGCTTGTACAATTTTCTTTTTTTAAAGATTTAATACAGTTAACCAGGCTCTTTTTAAAGTTAAAAAGTATGCCTAAATTACAGGACGTAAATCTCCATTTTACAGTTATTTTTATGTATGGATTAAATAAACAAGATTTGATTTCTTTAATCAATAGCTAAGCTTTCCATTTACTTTCACCTTTTTTACTAAGCCGGCCATCCGGTTCTAGCTACATACTCAGCGTGTGAGACTGCTATCAATCTGACATTATGCATGAAGCAGATAAGTGCATTTTCCAAAATGTTGACTTTTAAACAGGCGTTTTTTGGTCACTACAAAACCAACACCACCTACTTAAAAACAAGGGGTTATGGCTAAATCAGCAAATGCAAATAGAAAAAGTAATTTTGCACTTGAAGATGTTTTTTAGTTAGATAATTGAAAATTTGGATATCCTTTGTGTATGAGTTGGACTACATAAGATGAGTATGTTCATTGATTATTATTGTCATATTCATTTGTTGATAATAATAATAATTGATGACATTGTGATCTAAATATCAGCTTTATTACAGCTGCAGTTCTCAATAATTGATAATAATAATAATAATATAATAATAATAATTAATTAGTCAACTTTCTATGCATCACCCCCCACTGAGCTCGCTCATCAAACTTTATTAAACTTCTACTTCAAGTTGAACTTATCAACATTTACCTTAAACAATTTAACAGTAATCACTTTAATCTGTAAAGAAAACACAGATAAGTTTAAAACCATTAGATTTTAATCAATACAGTGAAATATTGTCGGCCCTTATAACCCATAGCAGGGAAAGTTTTACATAAAAAAATTCAAACAATTAAAAAGAACACTTTATTTCCTTCAGTTTCACTACTGCTGACATCCAAAGAGTTGGTACTGCTGGACCATCTCCTCCATGCCCAAACAGGTAGGTCTGTGTTCATCAATTTGACACTCTGCATCTGTGGGCCAATACTCAATCCAGGTTCTCTGTCCGAGTATATACTGATACCTGAGGAGAGCAAAAAGAAAAAGGCATTGCTTCTTTATGTGACCAGTTAAATGTAACATGCTGGAACGTAACATGACAAAGCCTCCTCCCTCCTTATGTACATTTAATCCCTCTGTCAATAGCAACAGTTACACATTAACAAGAGTACAAGAAAGGCTCACTTGATTTAGTAATAGAAAGCAGTGAAACATTTAAACACACACACCACACACATTCACACAAAGAACAAACTTACGACTGGTCTTGGTCATCTCTGTGAATATCTTTGGATGCGCCCATGATAAGGTAGGTATTGCCTGTTCTCAGATCTAAAGGCTCCCTGCAGTGCGGAGGACTGAGGAATATGCGCAGTTTATTCAGAGGACCCACGTCGGAGTTTCCTGTAATTAAAATATAAGAGAACATAGAAAAGGTAAGGATTGAATGCATTGCTAAAGGTGCAATACAACACATTAGTGATGTATTCTCACATATTACCATCGCCACAGTGGAAGCATGTTTCATGAAATAGTTGGACATACGCTTATTCGAGTTCTTGCAGATATTTAGATAGATACTTCCATTGATACCACTCTCATGACTTTACAGCAAATGTGCAGACAACTGCTGGCTAACTTAGTTTAGCATTAAAGACTGGAAACATTAGCCTGGCTCTGTACAAAGGTAACAAAATCCATCTACTAGCAACTCTAATATACTCTGTTTAATCGAAAAATGAATTGTAAAAATGACAATTCCCCGCTTTAAAGGGCCAGTGAATATAAAATTAATAAGTATGTTTCCTTCATAGTAAAATCACCGGAAAGAAGAATTCATGTTTTTGTTACTTCAAATTAACCGTTTACAGTATATGTAAATAAGGAACAGGTGCTCTTCATTGAGTCCGCCATGTTTCTACGGTAGCCCAGAACGGACAAACCAAACACTCCAGATGGAGCCATTCTCGTCGACCACCGTAGTTCTCCTACACGTCTGACACATGGGGAAAGGTTTCCGTTGGTTGAAATCTGCAACCTCACTGCTAGATGCAGCCAGATCCCACAAACTGGCCCTTTAAGAGGGTGTACTGGACCAACCAGTAACTTCCTGGAGTGTCCTCTTGTTACCTGGCAATGGGAGCTCATTTGGCTGACTGCTACAAACATGTGAGTGGAACCAGTTATCTCATCAAACCCTCTGCCAAAGAGCAAATATGCACATGTCCCAAAATGAGAAATACCCACCTTCTTTGATGACTTCCAATACCCGCACTGTGTAAACATCTGTGGACAAATCTTCTGTAAACTCTTCCAGTCTCACTTTGTACACTGAGGACAGACAAGTTGCAGATTGTGAGCAGAGTTGCTTACTTGCTAATCTCTTTCTCACACCAACACACATTCTTTTGTATAAAAGTGCTGTATAAAAGCAGTCACGCTCACTTACCAAAATCTATTTTATTGTTCACCTCAGTCTCACAGACCTTAGCTGTGCGCTGATCATTGGTGACTTTGTCCTTCTTCTGCATACTGCAGTTCTCTGGAAACACACAATGCACAAAGTAAAAACATGACTGATGACCTTATAAAATAAGCACATGTGGATGTGAGAGGAAGAATTGATGGGTGAAGCTGTACCTAAATCACAATTTAAGTAATTCTTTATCTAGACTGAGGTCTGATCCTACAGGTGCTTGTTGCCTCTGACAAAAGTTCAAATGATTATGTAATAATCTGGTGATTTACTGTAAACCAGTGTTAATTTTGGAAGCTATTTTTATATTTAGTTTTATAAAGCATTCACATGGAATCAGTCAGACCGTAGACGCAGACAGACGCAATCTAGACGGCACTGGAAAAACAAACCAACAGTCAGACGCAATATGTTGCCATGGCGATGGAATAAAATATATTAAATAAAAGTTCTTAATGTCAGAAAATTCATGTAGCTATAAAATGCAGCTTTCTCTTCATATCCTATTGAAAACTTAAAGAACTTTGTCCTTCTGTGAGGGAGCTACAAAACATCTGATTGTAAATTCACTTGAAAATGATGTCAAAAAGTTTAAATGTTTTATGTTTGGACGGCAATGATGTCTGCCGTTACCGTGACGGTATTCTCTGGTGGCCTCACCTAATTTAACCCTCCTGCTCTCGTCCACTAAAATGATATCCGGTTTGTGATATCCGGTTTGTCGTCTTCCGTCTGCCTGATTGCATCTGAATGCAGCATTTGTCTTAGTCTTGAGATGGAAATGCTTATTTGTTTTAATCACCTTCGAGGCCTTTTCATCCTTCATAGTTTTAGTCGACGACAACTTTAATTTTTTTTGTCTAGTTTAAGCAGATGAAATGTCATTTCATTTTAGTCAATTTTAAGTAAAAAATGTTTTCTCTCCTAAATATGTCAGCAATTTTTTATAGTTCAGCAAATTTTTTGCACCGATCGAATGACTAAGAATGCAACTCAGTGGAGTCGCCCCCACCAGGCCCATTATGGAAGCCAATGCCCAACTCCCAACATGCAACATTCTGTGTGTGTGTGTGTTGTGTGTGTGTGTCTAAAAGAGTAGTTTTACATCATCCTGTTTACCTTCAGCACATGTGCATTCTTCATTTCTACAGAGCCGCATTAGTTGTCCAGCTTTCCTCTCTGGATGGTAGAATTTCACACAATGTGTTTCTGAAATGGAAAAGAAAGATATTAGAAAAGGACTCTGTGGCAGCTGCAGTACGTCATCGACTGCTTATCCACAGTGTTGTCTTCTCTGACATCTATTGGCAGCAAAGTACATGGAAGCATCATATGTTTCTAAGTGACTCTGAGACTCACGGTCATAGTATTCATAGACAGACACAGTAGCTGGTTGAAGGACGCCCACTTTCATCGTCTGATGGACCCTAAAAGTGATCTCATCAGGTCGTGTGTGAGAAACCTGTGGAGATAAACAAACAAAGGATGACACAGAGAGAAAAATGATAAAAGGCAAGAAACAGTGATGTCTTACCTTGTCCAGGTAGATGATGAGTGAACCTCTTTCGGACAGGACTTTGTTCATCTCATATTTCGCAATGGTGCGAGCACGTCCTTTGTTCAACTACACACACACACACACACACACACACACACACACACACACACACACACACACACACACACACACACACACACACACACACACACACACACACACACACACACACACACACACACACACACACACACACACACACACAGACAACTTTCTTAACCATAAAAAAAACTTGTTTCTCCTTATAATCACAACTTGTGAACTGTATGTGGGTATACATGCATCCGTTTCTTACTAGGTCCAGGTCATTTGTGTTAACAGTGAAGCCAGTTAGCAAGCCAATATCCAAGATTGACATGGATGCATCGGTGTCCTTGTCCTTATACCTGCACCAAGGATAGACAGAATGAAATAATGGCATAAAGGAGATGGGGAGAAAAAATTATGTTTATTATGTTAGAAAATGTTTTATGTATAGCCATGTTACTGCAAGTCTGGTCAGTATGACATCTTTATTGTACTCACAAAACATCTATTTTCAGCTTGTATATCTTCTCTTCCTCATCCATTTTCTCTGCAGGAGAAAAAGAGATTGAGTATTTCGTTTTTCATGAGGTCGGGATCTTGGCAGAAACAAACTGATGTAAAGACAACAAATGAACAGAAAGAGAGGGAGTGCACCACATTACCTGGGATGAGCTGCACAGACATGTTAAACTTCTGACAGTCACTCTCCTTTTCTTTAGGCAGAGCGTAATACAGCGACACCATCTGTCACATGGATAAAAGTGCCTCGTTCAATGTGATAAACTAATAGAAATGGGTCTTGAAAATAAAGAGTTAAAAATGTATTTGGTCTCATCTGAGATTCAAATAGGACAATTCAACAATCAACAGATGATAAAACTCAGGATATGAAAACATATTGTGCTTACTGTCAACGTTGCTTCTCCTGAGCCGGTGGCTGTCACCTTCACATTCTGGTTAATATCATTGATCTGTGGAAATTATACAACACACACACACACACACACACACACACACACAGACACACACACACACACACACACACACACACACACACACACACACACACACACACACACACACACACACACACACACACACACACACACAGTCAGGGATCAGCAGAAGAAACCTAGGGGCGTGATTATATGTACGAGCCACAGAGTATGTTTGTGTGTCTTCTCACTTTAGATGTTCTGGTGGCGTAGTGGTTGGCCTTGTTGAAGTTGTACTTGTCAGGCCTTGACCTGCCCGGCAACAGGATGTCCACATTCAGATCATACTCTGGTTCTTTAGCATTGGTCCAGTACTCTGCTATTGCCTGGTACACTATTATGGTAGCCTAGAGACAAAAAAGGTGAGAAAACAAGCCTTAGAAATAACAAGTTCAAATTAAACATAGGATTTAGGTATCGAGATGTTGGGGGAGGGGTCTGTGTTACCTGAGTTGATCCATAGCCTCCGCCCACCTTCTGCTGCTTGTTGAACCATCTCACAACAGGTGCGGCATCTTCAAAGAGCTTTATTAACAGAAGGCAAACAAACGGTTGACATTTCCTGTGGTTGCATACGGTTGAAAAATAGTAATCAGTAATAATTTTGTGAAAATAGAGAGATGTCCTGATTCCGGTACAGTTATATTCAAGATTGTAACCTGTCAAAGTCGTTTCCTGTTTCCAAAGTTTCCAAGTCTACCATAGAGCTTCTGAGTCTGATTTTTTCTGTTATGGCACAACCAAACTGCTGCTACTTGAAACTTGAAACCAACATTTCAAGGCACTGACATTACTGAGACTTCACTGACTTGTTTCTAAACCCTGCACCCTTTAAGTGAGGCAACATGGATGATGACTGAGCTGTATGGTTTTTGTAGCATGACATCCTGGTGATCCCACACGAGAGGGAGATGCTCACCTTGGCCTTGACCAGAGCAAGAAGAGCATAAGCTGTGGCCTCCAGAGTGTAAACGTGTCCTCTAGGTGTGTGCCAGTGGGTAAACTCTGGGGAAGACGCACACAAATAGCTGCACATGGAAGAAGCTTTATTCACCGATAATTCCACAATCCCTCGTTTTAGAACGTTTAATGTTATAGAAATAAAAGAAAAAAAGAAGAAATTTCTAACATTTTAACTGATCTTACTATCTTTCTACATAAGAGCCCGGTATGAAAACTGTTTTTTTTATCTCCAATACAGATTATTGATATTGGAGATATTAAAAAATCTAATATTTGGTTTAACACTCATTTCCGTTAAAGATCGCTTTAATTTGAAATTCAAAAATAATTCCCAATAGATGTACAGAACACTTTATATAATCAAACCTTGTCAATTCAGATGGACAATCTATGTAAAGAAGAGACTGTTTCTAAATCATCTAAAACATATCTTCGCAATTTTCGCAATTACATTACATTACAGTCATTTAGCACTGAACGAAAATGATCCAATAATATCGACCATACCATTTTCTTGGTCGGGGTCTAATAAACTTATCATAGTAATTATTAGTAGATGTGTAATACCTAAACACTATTACATAGACTCTGCATCAGAATATTAGTTTAAGAATATTGCTGTGTGACCACACCTGGGGAAACAAACTTGTAGAGGATCTCCCGGTTCAGTTTGTCTTCATTGGCCAGGGCATATGACGTCATGGCAACAGCATATGGGTTGACTAGGCTGGGCAGACGCCTTTCCAGATAGGCCACTGCTTTGTCTATACTCCCTGGCAGACTCTGGATGAAAAAACAAAAGACAGGAAGGAGAAAGGAGAATGATAAGAGAACAGTAGGATAACAGTAATCCATCCATTTTAAATATCCAATTCTGTAACATTTGATCCTGGGACATTAGCTGTCCACCCTCTAACCCTCTCCTGTGTCTTATGCGCTAAACTGAGTCGCCCTCAGTTACAGTTACTATTTGAGTGTGGATTTAATGTGCCATGGAAATGCCAAACCAAGTTTGAAAGAATCATTTTAGCACAATTGAACATTCGATACACCCCTGAACAGCATTTGAGATTTTTGTTTAACAACTTTAATGTCTAGACTCCACAGGTCTGTCTACCTGCTGAAGGAGCTTTGTGGTGACACAAGGGCAAAGATATAAGGAATGGATTAAACAGTGTTTATTCGCTTACGGCTGTTTATTGTTTTTAGTGAACTCCAGCAACCCCAGCAAACATGTATGTATATTAGAACGAAAAAAGTCTGATTGAACATTTTTCCTTACCATACGTATAATGCAAGGACTAACTAGCTCTACAATACAATATAGTGTCATTTTAACCAACTCACAGAGGTAAGTTTTGGCCATTTAGGTTTCAATTACAGTTGACCAAATCTGCAAAGAGAAATCTGAAGAGCCCTTAAAAAGTATTTTTGTCATTATACAAAACTGCATGTGCTGAGCAACAGTAACTAAGAGAGGCGGGACTTTGCAAAGGCTGAGCTGCTACATCATCAGAAAGCGTTGTTTCTTCCGTAACTAGTCTAGAATCTGAAAGATTAAGAAATAAACACAGTGAAGGGTAAAGAAAAAGCATCGTATAGAGATGAGGTACTCACATTAACAGTGGCGGCACATAGTGTGCGTGACTCCTGCATGGCAATGAGGCAGAAGGCCGTCATGGAGGCATCTGAATCTGCGCCGCGAACATCACCCTACACATGTACGGACACAAACATGTTGATTTATGGAAGGTTCTAGCAGAAAGAATTGATGATAATTGAATCAGTTCACGCACATTCATCTCTCCGTGGATCAATTTTCCAACTTCTGTAAACTCGCCATCAGGTTTCTGTGTTCTGAGAATCAGAAACTTAATAGCTTTACAGATGTCATTTCTTTGCACCACCACCAGACTGTTGGCCATGGCGAACACCTTGGCAACATAGGCTGTCAGCCTTAGAGAGGAGAGGAGACGTTTAGTTTCTTTTATTTGCACATGAAATACACCATCATCACAGAGAGAGACTTTTAAGTAAAAGGAGGATGTGGAAACATTCGTACGTATGACTTCTTGGATATTTGAAAACCTCACCAGGTGCTACTTGCGTAGTGGGCCCACACAGCAAAAGACCCATCACCTTTACGGAAAGCGAGCTGGTTCCGGTAGCCTGGACACAAACAAGAACGCACAACCAGTTTGAGGAGTCCTGGTACATTTTCCTCCTGTGATAATTGCATCTTTTAAATGATTCTGCTGGCATAAGTTTCTGTTCGTAGTTCAACTTATATTGTCTGTGTATTGCATTCAGACCATTAATACTAATTGTCTATAGCGTGGGTCTGTGGGGCAGGGAAAGCATGCACTGCTGTCTGCCATACTGTTTTCTTTTTATTTATACCACTTATTCAACGTAAGAAACTTAAAAATCCCACACATGGGAGCATCAATAAGACTCCTGGTATCTGTGCCAATACCTACCGGTCTTGATGTGTGTGAGGGCTTCATCACGTTTCTGAAAGCCCACAGTTTCCCACTGGTTGGTTTTGTCCAAATAAGTTGCTGCAATGACCGGTAGGGTCATGACTATCATGTTCTGCTCTCCACAGCCCCCGGGCTGTTTGATCAGACTACCCATAGAGTTTCCACTAACGGCGTTCTCCACCAGTGTGGAAACTTGTTCTCTCCCTGCAGAAACACACAGAAACAGAAAAGAAACTAAATGTTACAGATCAACACAAAGAAACATCTAAAGAAACATGCAAAGGTCCCCCACATCCAGTGAGGTGATCATTTCTCACTAAGAACAATGCCAATCAACACCAGTTCATTTTACAGGCACTATATAACATAACGTACCCAAATATAACATTACATCTCACCTGTCACAGAGATCTGTGTGCTAGTAGGTGTGTCTGGAACCAAATCTTTCTTAGGAATTCCACTGTTGAGAGTTTCTTCTTGTTTACCGTCTGAAGGGGAAAACAGTGGGCAAGTTGGAGGATCAATTTGCAAGTGATAAAAACACAATATCACCAAATCACTATATAATGTATCCGTTTTTGGGTAAACTCACCTTCACCTTTATTCGAGGGGTCAAGAATTATAATCTGAGGAGATTTGACGAGTACACCTGCAGGCTGGAAAAACAACAGTTAGGACAAACATTACGACTCAAAACTATGTTTTAGTAGTCTGCTGGTGTATAACAAAAAACAATATGGCTTGCTTGTTAAAATGTTCTCTTCATTTTGAAAAGGCTGATAGAGTACACATATGCATCAAGGTTAAGCCTCTGATAAAGTGTGTTTCCCTATGCTGACTTTAACATGGGAGATTGCTGTTTCTCTCACCACCACCCGCAGCATCTTCATGATTCCATCATTGAGCGACGAATCTCTCACAGCTGCTTTGACCTCAATGCGGAGTTGTCCTTCTTTCATGGGAATAATAACGAATGGCACGGATCGTGTAGTTTGAGGCCCAATTTTGACCTCCTGACGATACTTCCCACGTTTAGAGGCTGAACTGCACACATGCTCTTCCTCGATCAGATCCACGCGCACCTTGAAAACAGGGCAAAGATGGAGAAAGAGAATGAAGTGTGTGCAGCTGATGATCAAAGATGAAGACCCCCATTGAGTGGATAATGGGAACAATAGTAAAAGTCAGTTTTATTTTTGGTCACCTACCAATGATGCATCCCTAAATTTAATTTTTTTAATGCTTTTTATTGTTACCCATGGGACCAACCACCATTCATCCAAGATTTTGCCACTCTTTGTATGTCAGTCCTATATTTACCGTTGTTTTTGCACTTTTGTTTGAAATGGCTTAGAGAAATATATCTTGGTCACATTGGCTGTGGCATGAAACACCAGAGCAGAGGAACTCAGACTTACGGTGGCTTCATCGGGGCTGTAGTTGTGGAGGATGGCCTTAACTTCCAGCTGCTCTCCACGGACAGCAGAGTACGGCAGCTTAAGATCAATGAAGAATTCCTTCCGGACGATTACCTCTAATGGCTCGCCAACACAGATTCCTTTAAGATGAGAGGGATGAAAAAAAGGGAAAAAAGTGATGAATGAGAAAAAAGGCAGAGACAGAAATGTGTGAGGGATTGGAGAGGTTAAAAGATTGAAGTCACTGAATCCTCACCGTGAGTTTTTGACAGACTAATTCCAGTGAACTGCCAGGTTGTGATCGAGTCTTGCAAAGGAACATTTTCGTGAACGTTGTCGTGTCA
Organism: Anoplopoma fimbria; assembly: GCF_027596085.1. NCBI lineage: Eukaryota > Metazoa > Chordata > Actinopteri > Perciformes > Anoplopomatidae > Anoplopoma > Anoplopoma fimbria. The sequence continues at coordinate 21,209 of NW_026553148.1, read as the reverse complement.
CTGAAACAAAGAAAAGTGTTAACACGCTGAGAGCTAAAGGGTAGCTTGAAATCATAGTGGTGTCAGAGTGAAGTAATCAGTATATTTTGCGTGTGCATATTTCAGTTGACTCACCAGTTAGGTGTTTGTGGAGGACAAGCAGGTAGTTTGATGTCGGACCACAGCCAACTCTCAGGGAACTTGGTGCGAGAAACAATTTCATTGCTGTCCATGTAACTGTTGTCATCCTCCTCACCTGAAGTGTCATTGATAAAGTTACTATTTTTATTCTTTATGACCATGAATAGTAGCCACTCAGAGCTTCAACCCATCCCCATGTGCCCGTCTCTTACTGCGAGCCAGTCGGAGGCTATCCTCCTTCCTGTCAGCTCGCTGGGTTTCCATCTCCTTGCAGCAGTGCAGGAACGCCGTGACACAAGCTTCACCGTCACTGATGTACTCGCTGCGCCTCTCACACGTGTATGAGAGGAGGGTTTCCCTCATGGCATCCAAACAACAGTCACGCTGCAGCTGTTCTTTATATTGACTCACTGGGAAGAAAGAGGGTTGTGGAGGAGAGACAGAAGTGAGAAGATACAGACCACCAAGAAGAATTGGGAAATGGAAAGGCAAATTAAAAATATTAGTTGTGCTTCTTTAATAAACATGCCCTCATAAATTAGATCGTTGATTTGAAGAAGAAAAATCAAATAATTAAAATGGGACAAGGAGGGTAAAAAACTGACAAGAAGGGAGGCCATTTTAACAAATAAACTCAATAAAGTATGAAATAAAAACAGTTTCAGCTCACTTTTATCTGTCTACTAATACATAGCATGGCAAAGACGAGAACTGTGGATGTCAACGGGACAAGCTGTCCAATGACAAACATTGTAAAACCAGAGTGACTGAAGATGACTAATGGATATTTGTTTATTGGGTAGTTTAGAGCTTTGGTTCTTACATAAGCTGGTCGTGACGTCCATGATAGTAACGTCTCGTTTCCTCCTGCTGAGGGCCGGACATTTCAATTCTGGAAACACAGGAAAGATTTTATCTTTAAAAGGTTTGACCTAGACTTGATTTGTGCATTGTATAAACGATTTGTTATAATAAAATACTTGAGGCACATTTTCTAAAACCCATTTTCTAACAGAAGGGAGGGACCATGATTCCCTTATGTAGCTACACAATAGTTCAAATGGAAATACCTTAAAGCTCCAGTTCAACCAAAAACATGTCATCTAATTTAAGTCAGGTAGTATTTGGCAGATAGTTTTGGTTATATTTGCCCAGAGTTTAAGATATCAGTTTAGATTCTGGCTCTTTATTTATGTCGCTCGCACCTTTTAATAATTAAAAAACTACACAGCCACAACTGATTTAAGAAACTGGGACTCTGAAAAACTATTGACATGTCAAAATACTGAAAAAGGTGAGCAAGAAATATAATGTAATTTCAGTTTTCAGGGGGTGTTCTTCTACTGTCCACTAGATACTTACTCCTAAAAAAACACTGGAATTATGGCGATGAATAAAGGACTATGTGCCCATTGATACAATGTATAAACCTAAAGAGGGGGTTGTATGTTCAGGGAGGGGGAGAGTAAAGTAGTGTCACCTTGTCTGTAGGGAGTCCCAGAAGCCGTGCTGGACTCAAACAGCAGCCCAGCATCGTAAAACACACTCATACTGTCCTTCCCTCCACCTGGTGTGCAGCCTGTGTCGTGCTTCTCTACGATGTCCCACACCTGAGCAGGTCGAGGTCATTCCCACACACACAAATACAAAAAACAAGACATAAGGTGACAGTATGCAAGTTAAACAAACAAATCATAAACTCACGTGTCGGATCTCATATGTACACACGAACTCATGCAATGTATTTGCTGCAGGATATCATCATTTTAATTTAACAAACTTGAAAGCTAACATGTGTGTCATTTTCTTTATACATGGCTTTTTAAATTAAACCCCTTTTCCAGAGATAAATGTGAAATAAAGAAATTGCCTTTTTCTGGGTGAGACGGTGCTTGTTGTTTAGGACGTAGACGCCTTTGTCAACGGCCACCAGTCCCACCGTGGCCTCTGGATCTCCTGTGACCTTCAGACCAAACATCTTGTGGGGCTCATAGGACGTCTTGGAACTTGATGATTCAAGCCTCAGCTGAATGTGAACGGGAGGTCAATGATTGAGACATGCAGTTCTGTAATTTGCTAAAGCAGTTTCATTCATAAAAAATAAGTCTGAGGAATTACAAATAACTTTGTCAGCTTGTGCGAGAGTGTTTTTTGTCCGCCCACTTGAATTCTACCAGTGTTGCGTGTCTCACCGAGCCCATGCAGGAGTCCTTGACGTCCACCCAAACAGAGTCTGACACCACTTCATTGCCGTTTGTGTGGTAGTAGGCTATGATGCGGAACGATGGCAGCATTTCTTTGGTAATGGGAACGTTCAGGGAAATCAGAACATGACCGCTTACCCGGTGACGGTCATTGCTCACTATCTGACCTCTGCTCAAGATCTAGGGACGCAGGTTTGAACATCAGCACTTATCAGACAGGAGTGTATAGTCTACAGGAGTAATATATGTGCACACATGCTTCGGTGTAAAACATCTCTCACCAGGTATGTGATGTCACTGTTACTACTTTCCTGCCGGTTGAGAAGAAGGTTGATTTTCAGGTTGTCTCCTAGTTCCAGCTCAGCTGTATCCACACCTGTAAATGTGACATGTTGAGATAAAACACCAAAGAGATGGAGTACGTGGTGCACACTTTTCCACTGCTACCTCCTCTTTTGTATCATCTGATGTTATTTCAGGACACCCCTCACCTATGTGGATGTAGTTATTGCTTTTTGTTGTATATGGGAGAGCTACCATGGTGGCTGATGCCTGTCTTTCATCGCTGATATCAGGATTCTTGGTCCTTGCCTGAAATTAAAGACACACAAAGGAAGGCATACACACACAGATATAAATAATATTTGAAGAGTGCCAAGTCTCTCCTATCTCCACCTATCTTAGCTCACTGATTTCACGTCAAAAATATTTTCCAACGAAAACTGAGATTTATAAAATGGGTAAAAGATGTCAGAGACTCACAGTGATTTGCAAACTTGTGTTCCATGTAAATGTATTGATGGTAAGCCTTGCCAGGCCATTGGCTGCAGTGACGCCTTTCACCGGGCCTGGATCCACCACCACTCTCAAGCCTTGTGCCGGACTGTCGTCAGGATTCGTAACTTCAACCTGTTGATAGAAACTGCTGAATCAGAAAAACAACTAACTGCCTCATAGAAAAACAGCTTTTTAAAGGTCAAACTCATGTTATTAGATAAGTATCATGACTAAGTTTACGGTGACCCTAACTGTTGATAGACAAAATTATTTTTTCTGTTTGTCAAAATCTTCCTTAACATCATTATATAAATCCATGACAAACACTGATCTAATCAATAACAGTTTTGAAGACAGCATTATGCAGCATATGACTAGCACATTTACAATATACTGCCCGCTGTGTTTTCTATGTTTTCACCTCCCCGCCGAGAGAAACTATGACATTGGCAACCGAGAACTTCTAGCAGTGAAGCTGGCCCTGGAGGAGTGGCGTCACTGGTTGGAGGGGACCAAACTCCCATTCCTGGTTTGGACCCACCACAAAAACCTTCAGTACATCCGCACAGCCAGGAGACTAAATTCAAGGCAAGGTGGTCGCCATTCTTCACACGGTTCCATTTCACTCTCTCCTATCGCCCCAGGTCCCGCAATGTCAAGCTGGATGCCATTTCCTACACGGGGAGGAGGAACCTACCTCTGGCTCCTCTTCCATCCTTCCTGACTCCTGCCAAGTCGCTGTCCTCACCTGGGGGATTACCTGCCACCCGGGCATCCAAAGGACCCAGGATGTTCTTTGGCAGCGCTTCTGGTGGTCCTCGCTCAATGAGGACACCCAGGATTTTATCAATGCCTGCCCAGTCTGCAATCAACACAAGCCTTCTCACCAGGTTCCGGCCGGTCTCCTGCAACCTCTCCCAGTGCCTCATCGTCCGGGGTAACACATCTCCCTGGACTTTGTCACTGGGCTACCACCATCTGAAGGCCACACCGCCATCCTGACTGTTGCTGACAGATTTAGCAAGCTGGCCCATTTTATTCCTCTGCCCAAACTCCCGTCTGCTAAGGAGACGGCAGAACTCATCTCCCTGCACATCTTCCGCCTGCATGGGATTCTAGTCGACGTAGTCTTCGACCGAGGTCCTCAGTTCATCTCAATCTTCTGGAGGGAATCTGCACTCTGCTGCGGGCCACTGTCAGTCTGTCTTCTGGTTTTCACGCCCAATCCAACGGCCAGACGGAAAGGAAGAACGAGGAGATGGAAATGGCTCCCCCAGAATCCTGCCTCCTGGTCCCGCCAACTGATGTGGGTGGAATATGCTCACAACACCCTGACCAACTCCGCCACAGGCCTGTCACCCTTCCAGTGCGCTTATGGGTTCCAGCCTCCTCTGTTTCCCGCGTTGGAGAAAGAGGTTTCCTGCCCTTCAGTCCAGACCTTCATCCACCGCTGCCGCCAGACCTGGACGAAGGCCTGAGCAACCCTGCTCCGATCTGCCGACCGCTACGCAACTGCGGCTAACCCAGTGTATTTGACTTCTGGAGGGATACTGAACTACTTGATTCTGCTAGAATAGACTAAGTATATTGTTCTTACTTTTATAAGTTGCTCTTAGCTGTACCTAGGCTGCTTAAGTATTAGTATTTTTTCTGTTTTTGTTGGTCAGGAACTGTTTTGAGAGGTGTGGTTTGGTTTCAATAGGTCAATTGCCCTGGTAAGTGCTAGGGGGAGTGGCTTACACTGAGCAATCAGTAGGTAGGTCCTTAACCACTGCTGGTGGCTGGAAGCGTCAGGCAAACGAAGGCTAGGGCGAACAAAGGCAACAGGGCGACTTCTTCAAGCAATGACTTCTTGAGCATGTACTTGCGGGTTAGTAATTTGTTTTTATTGACTACCATGTGTTTGCATCCTATTTCTGTCTGTTCCTCTGTCCGGTGGTCACGTACACAGTGGGTCACTCCTAGGTGCCGTGACCCCACTAATCTCATCTATCCTACTCTCTCAGCTCATGGTGAGCAGGTGGTGTCAGGGGGCTTTGGAATTGCCAGTCGGCAGTACCAAAAGCTGAGTTCATCTCAGGCTACGCATCCTTGCTCTCCCTCAACTTTCTTGCTCTAACTGAGACCTGGATCACACCAGAAAACACTACCACACCCGCAGCTCTGTCAGATGTGTTCTCTTTCTCTCACACTCCCAGAGCTGCGAGGCGAGGTGGTGGCACTGGCCTGCTAATTTCCCCCAAATGGAAATACTCTCTGTTCCACAGTTCTCTCCGTCCTCTTTCGAATTTCATGCTGTTACTGTCACTTATGCAGTCAAGCTCACCATTGCTGTTGTGTATCGCCCACCAGGCCCCCTTGGTGAGTTCCTGGAGGAGCTTGACACACTAGTCTCGCACTTCCATGACGATGGCTCCGCACTCTTCATGCTCGGCGACTTCAACATCCAGACTGATAAGTTAGAACCTCTGCTTTCCTTCCTCTCCTCATTTGACCTTTACCACTCCTCTTCTCCTCCTACCCACAAGGCCGGCAACCAGCTGGATCTTATCTTCACTAGACACTGTTCTACTGCTAACCTCTCTGTCACTCCCCTCCAGCTCTCGGACCACTATTTCATGTCCTACTCTTTCTCCCTCTCCTCTCCCCCTTACTTCCTCCACCTACCCACATGGTTTCTACCCATAGTCATCTCCGCTCCCTCTCCCCCGCTGATCTTTCCTCTTCCATTACCTCTGCCCTCCCTGACCCTGAATCCTTCTCTCTCCTATCCCTCGATACTGCTACTGATCTTCTCCTCTCCACCCTTTCCTCCTCTCTGGACAACCTCTGTCCCTTCACCTCCAGACCTGCACGGCCAACTCCTCCTGCCCCATGGCTGTCGGACTCAGTGCGTACTGATAGACGGAGCTTAAGAGTGGCTGAGCGTAAATGGAGAAAAGGCAAACTCCCGGAGGACCTTCTTAACTTCCAATCTCTCCTTTACACTTTTTCCTCCTCTCTAGCTACTGCTAAAGCGGCTTTCTTCCGCTCTAAAATCCTAACCTCTGCTTCCAATCCTAAAAACTCTTCAAAACTTTCTCTTCACTCCTCCAACCCCCACCCCCTCCTCCTACTTCCTCCCTTCTCCCTGACGATTTCGCCAACTTCTTTGACAAGAAGGTAAACGACATCAGATCCTCCTTCTCTCAGTGCCCCTCTCCCTGTCCACCCTCCCCCTCTCTACCCTCTCCAGCTCTTCCCCCTCAGCACCCCCTTCCGTCTCCACACCCCATCTTACCCTATCTTGCTCCCCTCTCCCCTAACGAGGTCCTCGACCTTGTTACATCTAACCGCCCCCCACCACGTGCTCCCTTGACCCGATCCCCTCCCCTCTTCTTCAGTCTATTGCGACTGAACTCCTTCCTTTCCTCACCCACCTCATCAACACATCTCTTGTTTCGGGATGCTTTCCCTCGGCTTTCAAGACTGCCAGAGTCACCCCCTTCTGAAGAAACCATCACTTGACCCCTCTGATGTCAAGAACTTCAGACCGGTTTCTCTTCTACCCTTTTTATCCAAAACACTTGAACGTGCTGTCTTTAACCAACTGTCTTCCTACCTCCATCAGAACAACCTCTTGGACCCCCACCAGTCCGGGTTCAAGGTGGGTCACTCGACAGAGACAGCCCTCCTTGCGGGGACAGAGTCGCTTCACGCCGCGAGAGTGAACTCTCTCTCCTCTGTTCTGATTCTCCTGGACCTGTCTGCGGCTTTTGACACGGTGAACCACCAGATCCTCCTCTCCACCCTCGAGGGGATGGGCGTCTCAGGCTCTGCACTCTCCCTGTTCGCATCCTACCTGACAGGTCGATCCTACCAGGTGACATGGAGGGGGCCGTGTCGGAACCACGCATGCTGACTACTGGGGTTCCACAAGGTTCAGTTCTGGGCCCCCTTCCCTTCTCGCTCTAAACAACATCTCTGGGTTCTGTTATTCGCTCGCATGACTTCTCTTACTATTGCTATCCCGATGACACCCAGCTGGTTTTTTCATTTCCCCCGGTGACACCCAAGTGGAGGCACGCATTGCTGGGTGCTTGGCTGACATCTCGAAGTGGATGGCGACACACCACCTGAAGCTTAACCTGGACAAAACCGAGCTACTGTTCCTCGCGGGGAAGGGCTGCCCGCACCGAGACCTGTCCATCACCATTGATGATACCGTGGTGATGCCAACTTGGACTGCGAGGAATCTGGGTGTGACCCTGGACGACCAACTGTCGTTCTCAGCAAACATTGCATCGGTCACACGCTCCTGCAGATTCCTCCTCTACAACATCAGGAGGATTCGCCCCTTCCTCACTGACGAGACGCCGCAGGTGCTCATCCAGGCTCTTGTCATCTCCCGCCTGGACTACTGCAACTCACTACTTGCCGGAGCCCCGGCATCGGCCATCAGACCTCTGGAGCTTGTCCAGAAAGCTGCAGCTCGTCTGGTGTTCAATCGCCCCAAGTTCTCCCACACAACTTCCCTTCTCCGTTCTCTACACTGGCTCCCTGTAAGAGCTCGCATCCAGTTTAAGACTCTGGTGCTAGCCTACAGGGCAGTGAAAGGAACAGCCCCTTCCTATCTCCAGGCCATGGTCAAGCACTACACCCCCGCCCGACCACTTCGCTCTGCTGCCTCGGGCGACTGGTTGCCCCGTCGCTCAGAGGTCCCTGCGGCCGATCGACCCGGTCACAGCTTTTTTCTGTCCTGGCCCCACAGTGGTGGAATGAACTCCCCACTGACGTCAGGACAGCAGAGTCGCTGCCCATCTTTCGGCGCAGGCTGAAAACTCACCTCTTCAAGAAGTACTACCCTGAGCCTTCCTCGTAGCACTTATTACATTCGTATTAGTTTGTTGCACTTATTGTATTCGTATCAGTTCATTGCACTTATTGTATTCGTATTAGTTTGTTGCACTTATTGTATTCGTATTAGTTTGCTTCTGCACTATACTTTTGCTCGGGTTTATGCTTTTAGATGCTTATTGAAGAAAGGAGATGCACTTATGACTTCTGGTGACTAGTAGTTCTCTTGAATACCTATGTTGAATACACTTATTGTAAGTCGCTTTGGATAAAAGCATCTGCCAAATGACTGTAATGTAATGTAATGTAATGTAACCCACACTGCACCCCAGCCCCCATCTACCAAGAGGGCCAGAGGGTGTGGTTGTCGACCCCGGACCTACCCTTGCAGGTAGAGTCCAAGAAACTGGGTCCAAAATTTATCGGGCCCTTCGAGATCGAGAGGGTCATCAATCCGGCAGCAGTGAGACTCCAGCTCCCCAGATCCATGCGCATCCACCCCACGTTCCATGTATCCAAGATCAAACCTGTCCGGGAGAGTCCTTTGGTGCCGGCTGCCCCTCCTCCTCCGCCCCCTCGCCTTATCGAAGGAGGTCCGGTCTACTCAATTCATCATCTGCTCCGCTCCCACTGCTGGGGCCAAGATCTTCAGTACCTGGTCGACTGGGAAGGATACAGTCCGGAGGAGAGGCAATGGGTCCCGGCTCGTAACATCTTCGACCCTCGACTCATTGCCGACCATAACCAACACCCGGACCAGCTGTCAAGGACCAAGACGCCTGCTAGGTGTTCCCGGCAGGCGTCTTGGTCCTTGAAGGCTGCTCCTTGTTTGGACAATGAGGGTCTTTCCTACGGTTCCTGACGGCTTGGGTTTCCACCGAGCGGATTTCTCCACTTGAGTTAATCAGAGACTGTTCGCCTGTTGTGTTTTCTGTCTGGAATAAAGCTTCGTTCAACTTCTGGGTCCATTTTTTGTATGTAGCCCAGAAGTCCCAAGCAATAAGACATACATATGCTGTCAGTTCATGTAAATGCAAATAGGTACTTTACCGCAACATCGAAGGACATTCCTGGTTTGAAGTATTTGGGTGTTTTCCTGAAGTGGATGGTGTAAGGTGATTTGACTATCTGGATGTTTCTCAACTCTGCCTCCACCATTTCACTACCTGTGTGTTGATGAAGAAACACAAACACATTCACACACAAACTGATTAAAAGAGTAAAAATGTATCTTGATATCTTTGTTTTCTATCCTCCCCTCGTTCTTGTTTGGGGATAATCAGACACTTATAATCGTGGTAGTTAGCTGGTAGTTACTTTGATCAAACACACTGAAAAGGCACAAATAAACAGTTTCTCTATCTTACCGCTGTCCGTCAGCACACTGACAGCTACAAATATGGAGGTCCCCTCCAGTTCATCGATGTTCGGGTAAGACTTCGTGATGTGTTCTCTCTTCAGTGTGACCTTTCCAGTACCTCTGTCAATCTAATGGGACATTCTCAAATAGGGTTTAGTGGTACAGTCATTAAACAGCCTGGTTTCATTCTTAACATCCTAAATAAATAATATCTGTAGAAAGACATGTCACAATTTAGCTGAAATAATGGCAATGACATTTCTAGATACTTTTCATGTTTAAGAGTCTTGAAAACATGAAAAAATACGGCAAAAGTGTAAGAATGTTCTCACCTGCACTCTCTGAAGAGAGCTCGGGAAGCTTTTCTTTTGACCATCTTGCATAACCCCAAATACCACATAGGCGGTCCCATCCACCTCTTGACCAAACAGATACCTAAAAAACCACAAGACAGGGCCACATTAAAACCCACAATGAAGCAAAACAGAAAAAAATAAACAAACACAAAAAAACAAAAGCCCCAACACAACCTCTTAATAACTCCCTTTATTTGTCCTCCTGTATCAATCTACCAGTCAAACCTGGTCTCTCAAGCCACAAAACAAAAACCTTCACATACACAGCTCTGATGTCGACGGTGAACTCTTCACTGTCCACGTAGAAGGAACTCCTAGGTGTCAGTTTGACCTCAAAACTGGGCAGCACTGCAATATGGAAAACATTTGATTGTTTTGCTAATCAGGTTAAAAAAATAGTGAATGCGAATGTTTATATAGGTTTAAAATTGAAGTGCAGGTAATGAAGCACCCACCGTATTCTTTGACCTCGAACTCTGCAGAATAGCTCTGCTGTGGGTTGCTTTGGAACTTTGTCACCACCTTCCACAGTCCGGGACTACACACACACACACACACACACACACACACACACACACACACACACACACACACATATATATACAACATTAAAATAATCATTTAGAGACTGAAAGTGACACAGGGACAGACTTTGATTGCGTTATGATAAATATATATATTTATACCCTACACAAAAGAGCTGCCGCACAGAACTTGACATTTATACTACTGCCCTGACGTTTACAAGAAAAGGTTTTTAGTTTTCAGGTTGGCTTTGCATTATATAGAAAGGGTGCAGTACTTGTATTTTATGCCTTTTTATGCTGATTAGTTTTATTTCCGACCATTGACAATTTATATTTAGCCTTTAAAAGATAAACTGAGCTACAGTTTAAAAGAATAGTTTAACATTTTGCTGGAGAGTTAAATAAGATTATAAATAGTCTTGTGTCTATCAGTGGTAGCAATCTTCAAATCTTAATAACCCCATGCTTCTTGCTTTATTACATTCTGTGTAATGAGAAATTTAAAGGCGGCTTTACTACACATGATTTCCAGAGTAGCACTAGATTTTCTATTTAAAAGCAAAGATGGCAGCTGCTGCTACTCTGCTTGCTAAGCTAGTTTATATTTAAGCAGGTCTAGTTTATCTCAGCTGTTTGCCTTGCCTGGTTAAAAACACCACTTAAAAACAAAATGTATGAAAATACAATGTGAAAAATGTTATTTTCATAAGCTACTAACCTGACAATTTCAGCAAGTTGGAAATCTCCAGAGTGCATCCCTGCTTCCAAAGATACTGGATCAAGTGGTAAAATGATGTTTTCAGGGGTCTAAAAACAAACAATTTGCAATCACCATTAACAGAGAGCCGTGGTAAATTACAAATTAATTCAGTAAATCCATGCCATATTTTATGTATGTCTTTTGTCTACAATACTCCATCCTTGTCAACGTACATTTTGACTATAGACTGTATGATATTGACACTTTGACACTATTTCTAATATGCGTTTGTCTCCCACTGAAGGAAAAGGCTTTCTTTAATGCGCAACTCCACCACTAGTGGAAGATGTGCATTTATTTCAGTTACAGCTGTTCAAATTATATCACATTCAGTTATTTTCTTTAGATAAATCACAATACCACAATCTCGATGGAAATAGAAGCATCAGTTTGGATGTCATCATTCCTCTCTACCGGCTCCATACGAGGCGTCACTGCAAACATCCTGTAATGAACTGACAGAGAGAGAAAGAGGTTAATTCTGCTGCTGAGGGTTGAAGGAGGTTAATCTATTTTGGGTCATGTGACTGTTTAACATATTTTTTGAAAAGAAAGGTTCATTAACTTCACTGTAATTTACAGTTGAATCATTAAATCTGGGAGAAAAAAAGCTACTTGAAGACATTGTTACAGAAGTAGGTGTGTTTTTGCTCTTTTGTAGATTTGAACTCACCTTTGCTGTTGGGGGTGTAGAGGGTCTTATCAGTCTGTATGAAGATGTACCCGGACTGAAAGGACACTAAGACCACTTTCTCCAGCAGTCGGTCAGGAAACTCAGCTTGCAGGTACACATACTGCTTCATGCTGGCATCCTTACTGAAGTCTCCAGCAGGGATCTGAAACCAGTATGAAGAGACACAAGTAGGGCACCAGTAGCATTGTGGGGTTGCCTAAATCACGTACATTTCAGGATTAATTTATAGATTATTTGTGACCATGTTAGAAAATGAAGCCAAGTAACAGTGACAGATTATTACATATACAGTGACAGTATTTCATTTACCGTTATTTTCCCAAGCTGCTGAAATTGATTTTCATCGTTAAGCGTCACAGATATGGTTGCCAGCTTTTTGGTTTTGGTTGGATGGTTCATCACGTTGATGTTCACATTGATGTCTGCTCCAGAGCAGTCTTGACACTCAACAAAGATATTTTCTGCTGTTCCTACACGCAGCAAGTTGGGGGCAGACAACACCTTGCTGCAGAGCAGCGGAGAGAGGGGAAGATATCGATTATATCATAATAATATTATGTAGTCATTGTGTTGTAAATCCACATTCTGTTAAGGATATGCATGCACGCTCACAGGACCGAACACATGACCTCACACACGCTTACGTCTGGTGGAGATAATAAAGGAAGGTTGACACTGTTTTAACACAATTAGAGGTTTGACTATTTGTCCAGAGGTTTTGAGATTGGATCTGTCGGAGAAGTGGTTCCCAACCTTTCATGTGTACGACCCCCAGCTTGTAACCCCTCAACACAGGTTTTGGCCTAACTGAGAGCAGTGAGATTTTTCTGTCTTTTATGAGGGGAATCTTTTCATTATTTCACAAGAAGAAAAGGAAAGAAGTCAGAAAAAACAACATGGTTTTGTGTAACAGAAATGTTTTTCATCTCCTTACTCCTCAGGTTTATCTTGGTTCCAAAGCCTCAGGATGAGAAGCACTTCTTTAGAGGCTGTGAGTTAAAGTTTCAATTCACCCAAATCAACAAGATAAACAAATCTATTTGCCCAGATGAGGATCATGACTGCATGGACTTCACCCACAATTAGTGATCTATTGATTACTTTGATGAAGATCCAGCAGTGGACCAACAGAACATTTCATCATGGCTTTAGACTTTTGCTCTGTCTGGCATAAGGAATCGTTCTGCAAACTCTGAACCAACTTCAGGACCAACGGACTTGCCCTTGTGTGAAAGTCCACATTACTTTGTGACACAAACAGCAAACTGGACTGCAGCTCCTCATTAAGTAAGACACAAGTCAATCTAATATTTGTACATACACTTTTTAAAATTGAATTTAAATCCAGATATCATTATTGCTCCCATTTTATTTCAAGTACCAACTAATATTGATTTGTTGGTACTGCTGGACCATCTCCTCCATGCCCAAACAGGTAGGTCTGTGTTCATCAGTTTGACACTCTGCATCTGTGGGCCAATACTCAATCCAGGTCCTCTCTCTGAGTATATACTGATACCTGAGGAGAGCAAAAAGAAAAAGCATTGGTCCTTTATGTGAACAGTTCACTGTAACATGCTGGAACGTAACATGACAAAGCCTCCTCCCTCCTTATGTACATTTAATCCCTCTGTCAATAGCAACAGTTACACATTAACAAGAGTACAAGAAAGGCTCACTTGATTTAGTAATAGAAAGCAGTGAAACATTTAAACACACACACCACACACATTCACACAAAGAACAAACTTACGACTGGTCTTGGTCATCTCTGTGAATATCTTTGGATGCGCCCATGATAAGGTATGTATTGTCTGTTCTCAGATCTAAAGGCTCCCTGCAGTGCGGAGGACTGAGGAATATGCGCTGTTTATTCAGAGGACCCACGTCGGAGTTTCCTGTAATTAAAATATAAGAGAACATAGAAAAGGTAAGGATTGAATGCATTGCTAAAGGTGCAATACAACACATTAGTGATGTATTCTCACATATTACCATCGCCACAGTGGAAGCATGTTTCATGAAATAGTTGGACATACGCTTATTCGAGTTCTTGCAGTTATTTAGATAGATACCTCCATTGATACCACTCTCATGACTTTACAGCAAATGTGCAGACGACTGCTGGCTAACTTAGCTTAGCATTAAAGACTGGAAACAGTTAGCCTGGCTCTGTACAAAGGTAACAAAATCCATCTACTAGCAAATCTGCAACCTCACTGCTAGATGCAGCCAGATCCCACAAACTGACCCATTAAAGAGGGTGTACTGGACCAACCAGTAACTTCCTGGAGTGTCCTCTTGTTACCTGGCAATGGGAGCTCATTTGGCTGACTGCTACAAACATGTGAGTGGAACCAGTCTTCTCATCAAACCCTCTGCCAAAGAGCAAATATGCACATGTCCCAAAATGAGAAATACCCACCTTCTTTGATGACTTCCAATACCCGCACTGTGTAAACATCCATAGGCAAACCTTCTGTAAACTCTTCCAGTCTCACTTTGTACACTGAGGACAGACAAGTTGCAGATTGTTAGCGGAATGCTTACTTGCTAATCTCTTTCTCACACCAACACACATTCTTTTGTATAAAAGTGCTGTATAAAAGCAGTCACGCTCACTTACCAAAATCTATTTTATTGTTCACCTCAGTCTCACAGACCTTAGCTGTGCGCTGATCGTTGGTGACTTTGTCCTTCTTCTGCATACTGCAGTTCTCTGGAAACACACAATGCATTAAGTAAAAACATGACTGATGACCTTATAAAATAAGCACATGTGGATGTGAGAGGAAGAATTGATGGGTGAAGCTTTACCTAAATTACAATTTAAGTAATTATTCAGCTAGACTGAGGTCTGATCCTACAGGTGCTTGTTGCCTCTGACAAAAGTTCTAATGATTATGTAACAATCTGGTGATTTACTGTAAACTGTAAAGTGTTCATTTTGGAAGCTATTTTTATATTTAGTTTCATTAAGCATTCACATGGAATCAGTCAGACCGTAGACGCAGACACACGCAATCTAGATGGCACTGGAAAAACAAACCAACAGTCATACCCAATATGTTGCCATGGTGATGGAATAAAATATATTAAATCAAAGTATTTAATGTCAAAAAATTTGTGTCGCTATAAAATGCAACTTTCTCTTCATATCCTATTGAAAACTTAAAGAACTTTGTCCTTCTGTGAGGGAGCTACAAAACATCTGATTGTAAATTCCCTCGTAAATGATGTCAAAAAGTTTAAATGTTTTATGTTTGGACGGCAATGATGTCTGCCGTTACCGTGACGGTATTCTCTGGTGGCCTCACCTAATTTAACTCTCCTGCTCTCGTCCACTAAAATGATATCCGGTTTGTCGTCACCTTATCGTGTTGGCGGGGGTTTGTGTGCCCCAGTGATCCTGAGAGCTGTGTTGTCGTGGGAAATAGCTCCTGGTAGGGTCTCTCAAGGGAAAGTGCTCTCGGGGAGGGGTCAGACTAAGAGCGATTCACAAAACCTCTATGAATCGGACGATGCAAGGTTGTGGCACATCGCCCGGAAAAGGGAAACCGGGGCACCCTCCTGGAGCCAGACCTGGGAGGGAGCTCGCCGTCGAGCGTCTGGTGGCCGGGCCTTGGGACATGGAAAAAGCTACATCGTGCCGCCACCCTGTGGGCCCACCACCCGCAGGGATTGGCATTGGGGTCGGGTGCAGTGTGAGCTGGGGCGGGAACCTGGGCGTGCTGACCCCGGCATCACAGACTAGCTCTAGGGACGTGGAATGTCACCTCTCTGGTGGGGAAGGAACCGGAGTTAGTGCGGGAGGTGGAGCAGTACCAACTAGATATACAGTGGGTACGGAAAGTATTCAGACCCCTTTAAATTTTTCACCCTTTGTTTCATTGCAGCCATTTGCTAAAAAAAATTTCCCATTAATGTACACTCAGCAACCCATCTTGACAGAAAAAAACAGAAATGTAGAAATTTTTGCAAATTTATTAAAAAAGAAAGTATTCAGACCCTTTGCTCAGTATTGAGTAGAAGCACCCTTTTGAGCTAGTACAGCCATGAGTCTTCTTGGGAATGATGCAACAAGTTTCTCACACCTGGATTTGGGGATCCTCTGCCATTCTTCCTTGCAGATCCTCTCCAGTTCTGTCAGGTTGGATGGTGAACGTTGGTGGACAGCCATTTTCAGGTCTCTCCAGAGATGCTCAATTGGGTTTAGGTCAGGGCTCTGGCTGGGCCAGTCAAGAATGGTCACAGACTTGTTCCGAAGCCACTCCTTTGTTATTTTAGCTGTGTGCTTCGGGTCATTGTCTTGTTGGAAGGTGAACCTTCGGCCCAGTCTGAGGTCCTGAGCACTCTGGAGGAGGTTTTCTTCCAGGATATCTCTGTACTTGGCCGCATTCATCTTTCCTTCAATTGCAACCAGTCGTCCTGTCCCTGCAGCTGAAAAACACCCCCATAGCATGATGCTGCCACCACCATGTTTCACTGTTGGGATTGTATTGGGCAGGTGATGAGCAGTGCCTGGTTTTCTCCACACATACCGCTTAGAATTAACGCCAAAAGTTCAATCTTGGTCTCATCAGACCAGAGAATCTTATTTCTCATAGTTTGGGAGTCCTCCATGTGTTTTTTGGCAAACTCTATGCGGGCTTTCATATGTCTTGCACTGAGGAGAGGCTTCCGTCGGGCCACTCTGCCATAAAGCCCCGACTGGTGGAGGGCTGCAGTGATAGTTGACTTTGTGGAACTTTCTCCCATCTCCCTACTGCATCTCTGGAGCTCAGCCACAGTGATCTTTGGGTTCTTCTTTCCCTCTCTCACCAAGGCTCTTCTCCCACGATTGCTCAGTTTGGCTGGACGGCCAGGTCTAGGAAGAGTTCTGGTCATCCCATACTTCTTCCATTTAAGGATTATGGAGGCCACTGTGCTCTTAGGAACCTTGAGTGCTGCAGAAATTCTTTTGTAACCTTGGCCAGATCTGTGCCTTGCAACAATTCTGTCTCTGAGCTCCTTGGGCAGTTCCTTCGACCTCATGATTCTCATTTGTTCTGACATGCACTGTGAGCTGTAAGGTCTTATATAGACAGGTGTGTGCCTTTCCTAATCAAGTCCAATCAGTTTAATTAAACACAGCTGGACTCCAATGAAGGAGTAGAACCATCTCAAGGAGGATCAGAAGAAATGGACAGCTGTGTCACAGCAAAGGGTCTGAATACTTATGACCATGTGATATTTCAGTTTTTCTTTTTTAATAAATTTGCAAAAATTTCTACATTTCTGTTTTTTTCTGTCAAGATGTGTTGCTGAGTGTACATTAATGCGAAAAAAAAAATGAACTTTTTCGATTTTAGCAAATGGCTGCAATGAAACAAAAAGTGAAAAGTTTAAAGGGGTCTGAATACTTTCCGTACCCACTGTAGTTGGGCTCACCTCCACGCATAGCACTGGTTCTGGAACCAAACTCCTGGAGAGGGGCTGGACTATTTCCTTTTCCGGAGTTGCCCAGGGTGAGACGATCAGGTGGCTGGGGAGGCTGCCGGACAGACCCAAACATGTAGTGAGGGTGAACCGGGAACGTCTGGCTGAGGATCCTGTCCGCAAGGTCTTCAACTCCCACCTCCGGAATAATTTCTCGTGCATCCCGGGGAGGCTGGGGACATGGAATCCGAGTGGGCCATCCTCCATTGTGGAAGCTGCTGCTAGAAGTTGTGGTCGGAAGGCGATCGGTGCCTGTTGTGGCGGCAATCCGAGAACCCGCTGGTGGACACCAGCGGTGAAGGAGGCCGTCAAGCTGAAGAAGGAGGCCTTTCGGGCTTGGCTGGCCCAGGGGTCTCCTGAATCAGCAGGCAGGTACCGGTTGGCCAGAAGGGCTGCAGCTACGGCAGTTGCTGAGGCAAAAACCCGGGTGTGGGAGGAGTTCGGCGAGGCCATGGAGAAGGACTTTCGAACGGCCTCAAGGAAGTTCTGGCAAACCGTGAGACGACTCAGAAAGGGGAAACAGGGCTTTTCTCAGGCTGTTCTCAGCAGGGGGGAGAACTGCAGACCCGGACTGGGGATATTGTCGAGCGGTGGAAAGAACACTTTGAGGAACTCCTGAACCCGACCAACACGTCCTCTGTAGAAGAGGCAGAGTCTGAAGACTCAGGGAAGACTCGTCCATATGCCTGGCGGAGGTCGTTGAGGTAGTTAAAAAGCTCTTCAGCGGCAAAGCGCCAGGAGTGGATGAGATTCGACCGGAGATGCTAAAGGCTCTGGACATTGTTGGGCTGTCTTGGTTGACACGTCTTTTCACTGTTGCGTGGAAGTCGGGTACAGTGCCTGTGGAGTGGCAGACCGGTTGGTGGTTCCCATTTTCAAAAGGGGGACCGGAGAGTGTGCTCCAATTATAGGGGCATCACACTGCTCAGCCTCCCGGGAAAGTTTACTCCAGGGTGCTGGAAAGGAGGCTCCGTACGATTGTCGAACCTCGGATTCAGGAGGAGCAATGCGGATTCCGTCCTGGACGTGGAACAGTGGACCAGCTCTTTACCCTTGCAGGTCTGTTGGAGGGGGCATGGGAGTTTGCTCATCCAGTCTACATGTGTTTTGTGGCCTTGGAGAAGGCCTTCGAGAGCTGTTTTCGGATACTCGGCACAAAGTCGAGCTTGTTCCCAGTGCGTGTTGGCCTCCGCCAGGGCTGCCCATTGTCACCAATCCTGTTTGTGATTTTCATGCACAGGATTTCAAGGCGCAGCCGGGGGAGGAGAGTTTCCGGTATGGGGACCTCAGAATCACATCCCTGCTTTTTGCAGATGATGTGGTTCTGTTGGCTTCTTCAGAACGTGACCTTCAGCACGCACTGGGGCGGTTCACAGTCGAGTGTGAAGCGGTCGGGATGAAGCCATGGTTCTCTTCCGGAAAATAGTGGATTGCACCCTCTGGGTTGGGAGTGAGTCACTGCCCCAAGCGAGGGAGTTTAAGTATCTCGGGATCTTATTCAAGAGTGAGGGTAAAATTGAACGGGAGATGGACAGGCGGTTCGGTGCAGCGTCAGCAGTGATGCGGGCGTTGTACCGGACCGTTGTGGTGAAGAAGGAGCTGAGCTGTAAGGCAAAGCTCTCGATTTACCAGTCCATCTACGTTCCAACCCTCACCTATGGTCATGAGCTTTGGGTAGTGACCGAAAAATGAGATTGCTAATACAAGCAGCCGAAATGAGCTTCCTTCGTAGGGTGGCTGGGCTCAGCCTTAGAGATAGGGTGAGGAGCTCAGACATCTGGAGGGAGCTCGAAGTAGAGCCGCTTCTCCTTCGCATCGAAAGGGGCCAGCTGAGGTGGTTCGGGCATCTGATCAGGATGCCCCCTGGACGCCTCCCTTTAGAGGTTTTCCAGGCACGTCCAACTGGTAAGAGGCCCCGGGGTAGACCCAGAACACGCTGGAGGGATTATATATCTCGTCTGGCCTGGGAATGCCTCGGGGTCCCCCAGGAGGAGCTGGAAAGTGTTGCTGGGGAGAAGGACGTCTGGAGGACCCTCCTTAGCTTGCTGCCCCCGCGACCCGGGGCAGCAAGCTAAGCGAATGAAATGGATGGATGGATGGATGGTTTGTCGTCTTCCGTCTGCCTGATTGCATCTGAATGCAGCATTTGTCTTAGTCTTAAGATGAAAATGCTTATTTGTTTTAATCACCTTCGAGGCCTTTTCATCCATAGTTTTAGTCGACGACAACTTTAAATGTTTTTGTCTAGTTGAAGTAGATGAAATGTAATTTCATTTTAGTCAACTTTAAGTCAAAAAAAAATTTCTCTCTTAAATATTACAGCTATTTCTTATATTTTTGTTCTTAGTGAGAAATGATCACCTCACTGGACGTGGGGACCTTTGCATGTTTCTTTAGATGTTTCTTTGTGTTGATTTGTAACATTTAGTTTATTTTCTGTTTCTGTGTGTTTATGCAGGGAGAGAACAAGTGTCTACACTGGTGGATAACGCCGTTAGTGGAAACTCTAAGGGTAGCCCAGGGGCTGTGGAGAGCAGAACATGATAAGCATGACCCTACCGGTCATTGCAGCAACTTATTTGGACAAAACCAGTTTTTGCACATAAGATAAGATTTTATCTTAGCATTATCCGATCGAATGACTGAGAATGCAACTCAGTGGAGTCCCCCACCAGGCCCATTATGGAAGCCAATGCCCAACTCCCAACATGCAACATTCTGTGTGTGTGTGTGTGTTGTGTGTGTGTCTAAAACAGAGAGAGTAGTTTTACATCATCCTGTTTACCTTCAGCACATGTGCATTCTTCATTTCTACAGAGCCGTGTTAGTTGTCCATCTTTCCTCTCTGGATGGTAGAATTTCACACAATTTGTTTCTGAAATGGAAAAGAAAGATATTAGAAAAGGACTCTGTGGCAGCTGCAGTATGTCATCGACTGCTTATCCACAGTGTTGTCTTCTCTGACATCTATTGGCAGCAAAGTACATGGAAGCATCATATGTTTCTAAGTGACTCTGAGACTCACGGTCATAGTATTCATAGACAGACACAGTAGCTGGTTGAAGGACGCCCACTTTCATCGTCTGATGGACCCTAAAACTGATCTCCTCAGGTCGTGTGTGAGAAACCTGTGGACAAAGGTAAGATGGAGATAAACAAACAAAGGATGACACAGAGAGAAAAATGATAAAAGGCAAGAAACAGTGATGTCTTACCTTGTCCAGGTAGATGATGAGTGAGCCTCTTTCGGACAGGACTGTGTTCATCTCATATTTCGCAATGGTGCGAGCACGTCCTTTGTTCAACTACACACACACACACACACACACACACACACACACACACACACACACACACACACACACACACACACACACGCACACGCACGCACACACACACGCACACACAGTCAGACAACTTTCTTAACCATAAAAAACAACTTGTTTCTCCTTATAATCACAACTTGTGAACTGTATGTGGGTATACATGCATCCGTCAGTTCTTACTAGGTCCAGGTCATTTGTGTTAACAGTGAAGCCAGTTAGCAAGAAAATATCCAAGATTGACATGGATGCATCGGTGTCCTTGTCCTTATACCTGCACCAAGGATAGACAGAATAATGAAATAACGGCATAAAGAGAAAGAATTATGTTCATTATGTTAGAAAATGTTTTATGTATAGCCATGTTACTGCAACACTGGTCAGTATGACATCTTTATTGTACTCACAAAACATCTATTTTCAGCTTGTATATCTTCTCTTCCTCATTCATTTTCTCTGCAAGATAAAAAGTAATTGAGTATTTTGTTTTTCATGAGGTCGGGATCTTGGCAGAAACAAACTGATGTAAAGACAACAAATGAACAGAAAGAGAGGGAGTGCACCACATTACCTGGGATGAGCTGCACAGACATGTTAAACTTCTGACAGTCACTCTCCTTTTCTTTAGGCAGAGCGTAATACAGCGACACCATCTGTCACATGGATAAAAGTGCCTCGTTAAATGTGATAAACTAATAGAAATGTGTCTTGAAAATAAAGAGTTAAAAATGTATTTGGTCTCATCTGAGATTCAAATAGGACAATTCAACAATC
>NW_026553147.1:0-551 GCF_027596085.1 Anoplopoma fimbria | reverse complement strand
AGACATCACAGAGAAATGGACAGTCTTACTTTGTACAGAGCTGGTCTGACTGGCTGTCTGCAGTCCAGCTCTTGTTCTGGATCTGGACAGCAGCTCCTCCTCAGAAACATGACTCCTCTTCTTCTCTCTGTGGAGACATTTCTTTATCACTAAAATCATTTGTTCATTGTTGTTTAAATATCCAGATTTGGACAAAAGTGTCTAAAAGCTCAGACGTTCACAGAGAATAAATTAAAGTGTTGTTACTTCTCTGTTTGAATTCAGCGTTCAGTCTGTGATGAAAATGTTCTTTTATTTCAACTGCTCCTGCTTTCATAAACACTAATCAGCTGCTTCTCCTATCTGGTTGTCTTATTTAACATTTAGTGTGACGACCCCTCCTTTGTCACAGGGTACATCCCAAGTCTCTTAATTGCATCCCCGTTTCCCTCACTTGCGTCTTAGTCCCGCCCACCAGGGATGCATGGAGAGACGCAAGGAAACCAGGCGAGGAGAGAGGAAATGAGGAAATGTGTTTTAAGAAACATGAGACGTCCTTTCCTCTGTAGCGT
>NW_026553146.1:0-1376 GCF_027596085.1 Anoplopoma fimbria | reverse complement strand
GGCACCACTGTTTCCCCACTCCATGCTCTCTTTACGGACGTTTTCAGCCGGCGGTCGCGGTCATTTTCTCGCGGATGGAGCAGCATGGAGAGGCAGGCTGATGGCACCACTCTTTACCCACTTCATGCACTCTTTACGGACGTTTTCAGCCGGCGGTCGCGGTCATTTTCTCGCGGATGGAGCAGCATGGAGAGACAGGCTGACTGCACCACTGTTTACCCACTCCATGCTCTCTTTTACGGACGTTTTCAGCCGGCGGTCGCGGTCATTTTCTCGCGGATGGAGCAGCATGGAGACAGGCTGATGGCACCACTGTTTCCCCACCCATGCTCTCTCTTTACGGACGTTTTCAGCCGGCGGTCGCGGTCATTTTCTCGCGATGGAGCAGCATGGAGAGACAGGCTGATGGCACCACTCTTTACCCACTTCATGCACTCTTTTACGGACGTTTTCAGCCGGCGGTCGCGTCATTTTCTCGCGGATGGAGCAGCATGGAGAGACAGGCTGATGGCACCACTGTTTCCCCACTCCATGCTCTCTTTAACGGACGTTTTCAGCCGGCGGTCGCGGTCATTTTTAGGCGGATGGAGCAGCATGGAGAGACAGGCTGATGGCACCACTGTTTCCCCACTCCATGCTCTCTTTTACGGACGTTTTCAGCCGGCGGTCGCGGTCATTTTTTCGCGGATGGAGCAGCATGGAGACAGGCTGACGGCACCACTGTTTCACCATGCTCTTTACGGACGTTTTCAGCCGGCGGTCGCGGGTCATTTTCTCGCGGATGGAGCAGCATGGAGAGACAGGCTGATGGCACCACTTTACCCACTTCATGCTCTCTCTTTTACGGACGTTTTCATCCGGCGGTCGCGTGTCATTTTCTCGCTGGATGGAGCAGCACGGTTGTTTCTGCTCATTTGCCGTTTTAGTGTGCTAAAAGACCCGCTCACTCCAGAGTTTACCCTGACTTGGAGCACTCTGCTGCGGGTGTTTTGACGCTGGATGCCGGTCATTTTACGCTTTCGTTTCACTGCCTTAAAAGATGATTCAGCCGGATTTCACCAAAATCCTCCGGAAAGCGCCTGCTATTTTTTCTCCCTGAGCTGCTGGAGGTCATTGTACGTTTGGTGCTAAAAGACCCGCTGTCACTCCCAGAGTTTACCCGATTTGGAGCACTCTGCTGGCGGGTGTTTTGACGCTGTGATGCCGGGTCATTTTACGCCGTTTTAGCGGTGCTAAAAGACCCGCTGTCACTCCCAGAGTTTACTCTGACTTGAGACTTGCTGCGGGGTGTTTTGACGCTGTGATGCCGGTCATTTTACGCCGTTTCACTGCCTTAAAAGCTCGATCAGCCGGATTTCAGCATCAAAATCCCCGGA
>NW_026553144.1:0-1331 GCF_027596085.1 Anoplopoma fimbria | reverse complement strand
AGACTAAGTATATGGTTTTCTGCTTTCTTAAAATTGATCTTAAACTGTACCAAGCCTGCTTAAAAAGGGTTAGTGACTGATGCTGATTCTGTTGATTCTACTGTTCTGATATTCTCTAATCAGGAAGTGTTTGATGCTCTGTTGTGTTTGATGCTCCTGTGCCTTTAATCAGGAACTGCTCTGAGAGGTGTGCTTTAGCTTCAATAGGTCAATTGTCCTCTTAACTGCTAGGGGGAGTGGCTTACACATCTCAAGGATATATATACTCAGACCACACAAACCTTTCTCCAGTGTATTTTGACTCTGGAGGGATACTGAACTACTTGATTCTGCTAGGATAGACTAAGTATATGGTTTTCTGCTTTCTTAAAATTGATCTTAAACTGTACCAAGCCTGCTTAAAAAAGGGTTAGTGACTGATGCTGATTCTGTTGATTCTACTGTTCTGATATTCTCTAATCAGGAAGTGTTTGATGCTCTGTTGTGTTTGATGCTCCTGTGCCTTTAATCAGGAACTGCTCTGAGAGGTGTGCTTTAGCTTCAATAGGTCAATTGTCCTCTTAACTGCTAGGGGGAGTGGCTTACACATCTCAAGGATATATATACTCAGACCACACAAACCTTTCTCCAGTGTATTTTGACTCTGGAGGGATACTGAACTACTTGATTCTGCTAGGATAGACTAAGTATATGGTTTTCTGCTTTCTTAAACTGTACCAAGCCTGCTTAAAAAAGGGTTAGTGACTGATGCTGATTCTGTTGATTCTACTGTTCTGATATTCTCTAATCAGGAAGTGTTTGATGCTCTGTTGTGTTTGATGCTCCTGTGCCTTTAATCAGGAACTGCTCTGAGAGGTGTGCTTTAGCTTCAATAGGTCAATTGTCCTCTTAACTGCTAGGGGGAGTGGCTTACACATCTCAAGGATATATATACTCAGACCACACAAACCTTTCTCCAGTGTATTTTGACTCTGGAGGGATACTGAACTACTTGATTCTGCTAGGATAGACTAAGTATATGGTTTTCTGCTTTCTTAAACTTAAACTGTACAAGCCTGCTTAAAGTTAGTGACTGATGCTGATTCTGTTGATTCTACTGTTCTGATATTCTCTAATCAGGAAGTGTTTGATGCTCCTGTGCCTTTAATCAGGAACTGCTCTGAGAGGTGTGCTTTAGCTTCAATGATCCTTGTTCTCTTAACTGCTAGGGGGAGTGGCTTACACATCTCAAGGATATATATACTCAGACCACACAAACCTTTCTCCAGTGTATTTTGACTCTGGAGGGATACTGAACTACTTGATTCTGCTAGGATAGACTAAGTATATGG
>NW_026553143.1:0-31790 GCF_027596085.1 Anoplopoma fimbria | reverse complement strand
GATATATCATAGTAATACAAGCACATGTACGTGTGTAGAATTTCAAAATGATTATAAAATTATTCTTATTCTGATGGTGTACCATTAATGTGGTCTATCACTGCAAACGTTCAGTTTCAATTTATTCATCCATTAAAAACTTGGGAATCACAGTACTCCAATTTTAATCAAGCCATCTAATCAAGCATTACCAAAATGCAGGAAATAAATACCAAAACTATGCTTTGATAGAGAGGACATGAGTTATTACTAATATAATATTTTTTTCCTAAAAACATTCAGCAACACCAGTCGTTAGTGTGCCTACAAAGCCCTGGAGTGCCAATGCTAGGATGTTAGTTACATATCGTAACTCTATAAGCATAAGCTCAGCCCTCTAAGAACTATCGCTATTGGGTTTATCCCATGGGCAGCACTGAAATAACTTTAATCCATACCCACCTGTTATGTGGGCCTCACCTTGGTCTCCTCTTGGGTATAAATTGAGATGTGACCAGTTAACCGGTTCCAGTTTTAAAAGCTTTACCATTCTAGTCTTCCGAAACCTCAAAGCCCTTTTACTACATGTCACCATTCATCCATTCACACCCATTCACACCCATTCACACCTATTCATACACTCATACATTCATACAGAATCGTTGTGGTACCTGGACCGTAGTCGTGCCTCCTGCTGTGAGCCGACTGACACCCACTGCTACTTCGATTATTATTATTAATCACATTACTATCCCTATTTTCATAATTATAATTCTACTATAATAATATAATTTTTAGGGGAGTTTTTCCTGTGCTGATGTGAGGGAAGGACAGAGGATGTCGCTCGCATGTGTACAGATTGTAAAGCCCTCTGAGGCAAATTTGTAATTTGTGATTCTGGGCTATACAAAATAAACTGAATTTAATTGAATTGGTGGCAGGGGCTACCATGCAAGGTGCCACCTGCCCATCAGGACAAACTAACATTCACACACCGTGGGCACAGCTTTCGGGAGCAATTTGAGGTTTAGTGTATTGCCCAAGGATACATCAACATGGACTGGAGGAGCCGAGATCAAACACAACTAATGTTATATTTGATAGAGACTCTGCCCTCTAAGAGCTATAGCTATTGGGTTAAGGGCAGAGCAGGATATGGTCCAAGCACAAATACACCCAATTTAAAACAATAATAACTGTTGAGGAAGATAAGATTCCTCTAGTGGAGCTGATGCTCTCTGGAGGATCAATGTCAGAGGAGAGATAAGCCTGTGATATAGCCTCCCATAGTCATTGCAACAGACGCTGTGCAGGGATTCAAGGAGGGCTTTAATCAGCCCGCTTAAAACCAGCACCAAATCACACTGAAGGGATAAGGAGTGTGACACAAGTCTGTGCCTCTGTACACCTCTCAGAAAACGTTTCATCAGAAATAGCAGCAGCATATGTTTTAATTGTGCTGAAAGATGAATGTTGGCTTTACACCATCGCTGAAAAGCTGACCATTTGGCTGTGTAAGATGCTATGGTAGATGCGGCCCTCATGCAATTGTACGCACACGACCATAGATAGGCCAAGCCTCTCTAAGCGCTCCCCTGTAGGGGCAATGCCCACATGCACTGGCCTATCAATGGGTAACTGCCACAGGAACTTCCATGGGCAACCTGACAGCAGCTGCTGCAGGTACCATGACTTGCCTGCTCGTCTCACCTCCATCTGATCCCGGCGGTCTGGCTGTGACCGTAGGGACGCTGAAGTTGTGCGGCAGGCAGGGTCTAGACAACATGCTTTCTGATGTTGTCAACTTCGTCAGAGGCTAAAAAAAAACTGAATCTGATAGAACGTCATTAGGGCCCGAGCACAAAAGAGAAAATGTGAGGAACCTATTGTTTTTGTAGAACGCACGCTAAAATTGTGAAAAAGCTATTTTGATGTTTACGGACTTTGTTGGCATGATTGCTCTGGTCTTTAGAACATAATTATTCTTTTTTTTTTGCCCAACAGAGAACTTTTTATTTAATTTATCTAGCTATCCCAATTGTTTTTAGCATTGAAAAGCATTTTTGCGCCCCTTGATTCTTTATAAACACAACAAAGCCTGTGAACATTGTGAGATTATACAGTTATTGGATTCACACGTGTTTAGCATGCTCTAAAGCGTGTCCTAATGAGTGGAAGGCCTTAGGCTGGACATAATTGCTCGGATATTTATAAATTTGGTCTCCACGTTGCTCAGATCATTGCTGACATAATTCATATTGGCCTCAATTAGTTTCATCCAAACTAATTCTGTCATTTTTTTATTTTGTGCATTCTTTTATGTGTTTTATGATAACTGTCATGAACTTCTCCTAGAGTGTTTATTGGATTTGTTCCAAATTTGGTTTAATATTATAATGTGATGCTAAATTGGGAAGGAATAGTCGATATCTCCAATGATGATGTCAAAGGTCATGTGACAATACCGCTGCTGCTTATAGTTTTTCCTTTATTATTCTGCTATTATTGGTGCTACTACTGCTATTACTAATCTCATATGTATAATGTATATCATATGTATCAACTATGTTGTAATTCTATTATGTTGTTCATTCTGTACACATGACATCTGTTGCACTCCTGGCCATCCTGGGAGAAGGATCCGTCCTTTGTTGCTCTCCTGGAGGATTCCTCCTTTTTTTCCTCCTTTTTTCCCCTCTGTTCCCCTGTTTTAACAAGAATAGATGATGTCGAATCCTGTACAGATTGTAAAGCCCTCTGATGCAAATTAGTGATATTGGGCTGTACAAATAAATTGAATTAATTGAAAAATCATCAAATATATATGATATTTACATGGTTTGGTCTACACATGATACACAGCAACATGATGTATATTTAGTGTGTGTTCCATAGCGCCACATAGTGGACACAGGATGTGTATAAACAATTTGTAATACGTCATGTCTACCACTATAAACATCCAGGAGGAAAATAAAGTGTAACTCGTATGAGCAGTGTCTGACAGTCACAGGAATGCTCTGCTGCTTCAGCTTAGGTCCCGTCAGTATCCCGGACGTGCACGGAGCTGGGGCCTGTTCATTGCTTAACTCAAATAATCTTTTTTTGAATTAGTATGTTTTTTTCATTTATGTAAATTCTTGAGCACAGCTAGTAATAAATATAACTAGCTTTGCAAATTACCCTCCAAAAATTATAATAACAATTTTAACTCACCATTTGGCAGTACCTCTGTGGCCTCAAGATGGTGTTCTGAGGTCCACTAATAAGCCCTGGCCCAGTGGTTGAGAATAGCTGGTGTAGGAAAAGATTTTGGTTTGAGTGAAAATAAGTGCGCTTGTTACGTAATATACACAGTTGGCGTTGGTTAGTAAGTATATAGGTTAAGTAACGAAAGTATCCATAAAATAGGTCAACATTGAGTTTTGGTTTTACACAGGGAAGGAACAGCAATTTCCATGTTCCTTCGTAAATGCAAACCTAGAACTTCCTCCATGTTAATTTGTTGTCTTGATAATTCAATATAATGTATATTTCCACATGTTTCCACCCACCATGTCATAGTCAGCACTCTGCCGCTCCCATTTCTCTAGTTTAGTGTTTTCATTTTCATTTGTCTGTTCTTTTTACCTTTCTGGATCAATGTTAAGCAACTATCAATGAACATTAAACATTCACATAAAATGATCAATTTCTCAGCTGGCATAGTCTTTCCCTGTCCTTGTCAGCTTTTAATGTTAAAATGCGCAGGTAGTGTTACATTTCTGTGGCAAAACTAAATGCATAGATTAGAAGTCGGGTTGTAAAAGCTACTTACAAATATCACATCAGTGTATTACCTGCAGTAGACGGGAGAACAGTAATGTACTGCTGTGGATGGGAGAAGCAGCAAAATGTGATTTAGCCACCTAAAAGAAAGAACCGCCTTAAAAGTCTGTCAATTTATTGGTGCAAGATCCGAGATATGGAGCTGCATTTTTATGTGGCCTTTTCTGGGGGGGCGCCTTTTATTTGTTCATGCCAGCCACTTCAGAATGGCCATTATTAAATACTGGCTTTTTGTTTTAAATTTCTGTAAGGTTGTGTTTGGTGACAAATTTATTTACCCTACCAGTGTGCCTTATTTCCGAAGCCAGTCAGAACAGCAGTGGTGATTTGGAATCAGTGGACAATGAGTCTGTTAAACCATTTCTAGCATCTTTGAAAAAAAGGATTCTAGTCTGACATTATAATAAGTACTTTTCACATAGCATATAGCTCTCCTGTCATATGTTTTCATTCATAATTGACCTACAAAAATCTGAAAAAACTAAGACCCATCGTATGAATGTAGGCATTCTTAAGTGGAAACATGTATGAGGTTAAATTAAGCAAAAAGCCACAAGAGGCCATATTTACAGTAATTTTAGGGCAGCTAAGGGCAAATCAGGCACAACACAGTTATTACTCCTGGCAAGGTTTCAAAAATAAACAAACAGCAACAAAAATTGCAATCATTTGTCAATAACAAATGTATTAATTTATTTATTGCATATGAGCAAAATTAAATTACAACAATGTACGGTTCATATATATACATATTTTTTCTTTTCTTTTTTATAGAAAAATCCCCTGGCACCAATACCTCCTCAAAGATGAAGCCCATAGAAGAAGGCATGGAAGATGATGTTTTTGAAGAATCTGCTTCTTTCAAGTCTCGGCGTATGCCCAGCACTTCCACTGAGGAAGTGTAGCCAGATCAAATGTATGCACCTCTTGTTTAGCAACAACAACAACAACAATCTGATAGATACACCCGCAAGGCCGACAATACAACGTGTTTTTTTCTTTAATAAATGGATATCTGCCTGCTGGCAACAAATGTCAGCTGAGAAATATAAAGATATGTTGGTGGTCATTTCGAAACAGTGTCTCCATTACATAGTTTGCCCACCAAAGGCCACTGAAAAGTTTAGTTTGAAACTGTTAAATGTTCTTCTTCTACTAGAAATAACTTCTTAGAAAAATGTCATATGTTAACTCTTCACTGTGTTCATCAGCTACTTGTTAATTGTGTCTGTCTGCTGCTTGGTGCTAAGGAACTGTACTGGGAAGCAGGCCGAGGGTTATGGCTCCAGGGGGCCCAGCCCACCCACATAACTGCCATGCCTCCCCATAGCTTGCAGTGTATGATGTTGTGCTCTATACACTGTAAACCCAACAGAGCCCACTAAGAGAGAGTTCTTTTATTAAAAATGTATGAACAATACTAACGTCAAAATCAGCAGGGGGAGCTGCATAGAAAGAGCTCTTAGCAAGCCTCTAGTTCTCTCTCCCTCTTTCTTGTTGA
Source organism: Anoplopoma fimbria (assembly GCF_027596085.1). Taxonomy (NCBI): domain Eukaryota; kingdom Metazoa; phylum Chordata; class Actinopteri; order Perciformes; family Anoplopomatidae; genus Anoplopoma; species Anoplopoma fimbria. The sequence goes on along the minus strand of NW_026553143.1, from coordinate 26,482 downwards.
CTTGAATACAGAAGAAATGACTATCATAAAAATACGTGTCTGTCTGTCAATCGATCTCCACCACTCTCTTTTGTTCAGTACTGTGGAAAGGACTGCTGTGTCATAAGCACCCACTTCAGTGCTGTCCATGGACCTGACAACAGCGGCCAATCATTTTTTTACTTTTTGCTATTTTTCTATATATACATATAGCTTAACAGAAGAGGCAAAAATACAACTGACCAACTAAGATCTTCAGCCTGATCAATATACTCAAATGCCAGCCCATCCAAATGCCGCTGGCTCTGTTGGGCAGTAGTACACTTCATGTAATAAAACTAGTAGCTTAACTACATTTTGCAGTAGCTGATTGGTAGTTCAACTAAATTAACATTTGCATAGTGATTCTAATAATTTGATATGTTATAATTTTAATCAGTACTTGCGTTACTTTTCCAGTCATTTTTTTGTGTAGTTAACTAACCAATTTTGGGCCATAAAAAGAAAATATTTTACCATTTCTTCTCGACTGTAAAAAAAACCAAAACCTTTAACCAGACTGTTTTAGGTGTTAAGATTGCACAGGTCAAACAAGTTGTTTTGCTAGCATGTGACTTAGAATTGGAAGCTGTAGTTCAGCTTCCAATTACCAATTGCCAATTGTAGAGCTGAGGGTAACTGCAGTGTAGATACATTCTCTGTGGGTTCTTCATAAAGAGTTACACCATTAGTAATTTGTTCTATTGGTTATGTAAAAATATTGATAAGTGCAGTTTTATATTGTCCACCCTTTAAGTCCTGGTTGATTTAGAATTTCTAATAAATATTGCAATACTTTCATCAGTATTAGGCTCAATCTCCATTTTGTGACCCTTTTCGGAAATAGACAGTGACTTAACAGACATTTATTTAAATGAAAATCTTCAATTTTGCCACTTTAAATTTTCAAATATATATGCACTTACAGTGACCGTACAGTATAGTTCTGGACAAATAATTCTTAAAACAGAACATTCGTTCTTTATTTTGTTTTTGATAATATATAGACACAAGCATTCCCTGTTTTAGTCACAAGTTCATGTGTGAAACAGCTTCCACAACAGAATATATGGTGATTATATACGTAAGTGAGGATTTTCTTTTTCTTTGGAGAAATTATTTTATTCAACAATGTATTCTGTTTAAAATGTTGAAACAGCAAGCGGTGCATGGATGTTAAATAAACATTTGGAGCTAAATCCCTATCGCGATTAAGATAGCCTTTGTGTTGGAACTAAATTAAGTAGGGTGTGTTCTCGCATATGTAGGAATGGCGGCTCCCCTGTGGCCATAATGTGCCATCCATTACAATATATTCAGTGAAGTTGTTAAACATCTATTCCATTTTTTACTACATAGCAATTGGTTGAATGATTGGCGCTTTGTTCTTTTAAATATGAATATGAATATTCCTTTAATCGGTTCTGGACTATGGTTGAATTGTATCTGGATCAGTAGATTATTTTTTAAAGTTAGATGTAATACAGCCTCAAGCAATACAGTTGGGTTGTGGGGCACAGCTGACCATATAGTAGGTATGATAAATTTAAATGATGATTATGAAGTTTTATTTGCTCAGTGGAAAAGAGAAACCAAACCCCAAATTATGTGAAGACTACTGCTGCACTGGCCAGCCTCAAACATACTTCTTCAAAGTGTAGACAGGATATGCTTTATGAAATATTTCAATGTTAATAATCTATATTTTTTAGGTTGTGAATTGATTTAGAGTTTTATGGGTATCATTGAAGGTAATGAAAAGAATATAAGCAAATCAATTAGTGTTGGAAATACCAATAAGGTAGCAACCAAATCTCTTTCCTCCTACATTTTGCTTATAAAAGCATCATGTCATTTCAGAGCCGAACACAGACACATATCCACATCCAAATTTTCAGTTTATAGCCAATATTGCAAATCCCAGTGAAATATTTTCTAAATATGAACATTGAATCAACGTATTCAAGGAGCCATTAAAAAACGTTCACTTTTTAATCAGTTTGCTTTTCACTGGTGACCATAGTCTTTTTTTATACAAAACAATGTAAACTGGGTTGTTTGGAAGTTGCTGCATGCCGAACACCTTTTCTTGTTTGCATCACTTTGTTGTATTCACTTCCTGCCCATCCAAACTGTATGTATCCCACTCGCTGTCTGTAGTGTGTATTTAATGTGTAATGACCTAGAAACAACATTTTATAACGTTAGGCTTCAGCTACAGCCCATAAAGCTGGTCGTCAACATTATACACATGTTTATGTTTACTGTTGGTCCATGCTGCACTTGGCAACAAGCCATCAAGCTAGCAGCCTCGCCCGCATTGCATGATTTCGGTTTGCGTTATTGAAATACATAAGTGTTAAGTTTGGATGAGCGTTCATTTTGTCAGCTGCTTCACCTGGCTCCTGAAGGTCTCGTGATCAGTTCTATCTTTAAATTAGTAGAAGCAGTCTGTGGCTTAGTACTTGCGCAAGCATGTTACGGCAGTAAGCACACTTCTTTATTTTTCAATATTGTACAGAACTGCTCAAATTTTGATACACTGGAAGCTTTTTTGTTGGCAGCACACAGTCTACATAGTTCCATATTTATGGAGAAATATATTCACATTAACCAATATCCTCTTCCTTTCAACCTACAACTGAAACAACTGTCAACATTTTCAAACAAATTGGTGTTTTGTACCCGCAGAGGTTCAGACAAATATCACACAGTTTTCAATCATAAATCAATGTTGAAATCACGGTTGGTGCTCACTGGGTGGGAACAAAATGAACAGGGAGTGGCAGAGGTTTTGAAAACTTAAAAAAGGTATTTCAATCAGATACAACAAGAAGTACGAAAAGGCCATTTAAGATAAGTAACGAAGAGTGTCTGAAACCAGACCTGCAGTGTTTTACCAAGTCACACACAGGGCACATAAAGAAGAACCAGAGGGAGTAGGGAGGATGGTGGATGAAAATATTGACAGCATTTGGAAATGTTTATTTGAATATTCATATTCTTATGCTTTGGGAGTAAAATATGTATTTATCGGACCAGTAGTGTTGGTCAGCTGTTCTATTGTGGCGTTCCCCCGACCTAATATAGATTTCCCAGTATTATAAACAAAAAAGAAGAGTCTGCCTCCTCTCGTCCCACCAGAGTCCTGCGCTCTGTCCTGCTGTCCTGCCGTCAAGTGCACCTTGATCCGGGATACCAGGATCGAGCAACATCTCTGTAAAGATGTGGGCAACAGTTATCGACCTCCTGTTGCTGGGTTAGCCTGAGTTTTCCTGCAACCGTGCATTATCCAGGAGCAGGTTGGGGGGTGAAATAGCCTTAGGTCCTTGCTGAAAGAAAAACGATAATGCACTTCGCTCAGTCTTGCATCAAACATAACACCTAATACAACTTCATGGCCTCTGTAAAAATAGCTTCAACATTTTACTTACAATTGTTTTATTTATTGTTTTATTGTATCCAACAACGTTAGCTGATGTTTGCTCAAACTAACGTTGGCTAACTCTAATGTTGGCTAACTCTAATGTTGGCTAATCCGAAAGTTAACTATGTGTTAATATCAGTTTATCAGTTTCTCTGGTTTTACTATTTATTGGTATGTGTTTGACAGTGCTTAATTTGTCAAGTGGGAGCTCCCGGAACAGGCACAGGCACACAGGCGCGCATTTTCCCTCACGAACACTCTACCACCGACGCTCAACAAACTCTATCAAATGGATGTGCACGCTCCTTTTCCGCAATAGGCTAGCCCAGATATTTTGAGTATCTCTTTCATGGGAGAATTTCACCATGACAGATATTAAAACCAGATATTAAAACGGTATTTAATTATTTGATTTTTCACACACAAATCCAGATCCAGCTGGCGGAGTCAAAGCGCGCTCCCCCTTGCTCCCCCTCAAATTAAGCACTGGTGTTTGAGTAAAATGAAAAGTTTTGTTTTATTCTATAAACTACTGACAACATTTCTCCCAAATTTCAAATAAAAATATTGTCATTTAGAGCATTTAAATCTTATTTAATGAAGAAAAGTATAAAAAACAGTGCTGTGGTCATCACTATCCTCTTGCAATAGGACCAGCTGGATGGCAGAAACAGTGCTAGTAGTACTTCAAATGTAATTGGAATAAAGAAAGTGACTATTGACCATGCCAAAAGAGTTAAAAAGAAAAGTTTTGTGTGAGGAAAAGAAGGGTTCAATTCTGGTTTTACTGGCAGAGGGATACAGTGAGCGTCAAGTTGCTTCCATCCTTAAAATTTCAAAGACGCCGGTTCATAAGAACAAGGTCAAGCAGCAGACATTAGGGACAACAAAGCTACAGACCTGCAGAGGACGAAAACGACTCTCCACTCACCGGGATGACCGCCAACTCATTCGAATGTCATTCAATAACCGTAGGATGACATAATAGGATAGGAGAAGGATCCCTCCTCTGTCGCTCTCCCATAGGTTTCTTCCTTTCTTCTCCCTGTTGAAGGTTTTTTTAGGGGAGTTTTTCCTGTGCCGATTGACCAATCGTGCTACTTCGATTATTATTATTAATCACATTACTATCCCTATTTTCATAACTATAATTCTACTGTAATAATTGCTGCTGTTATTATAAGTAGTCTTATTATATGAATCATTTATGTCATATACATTGAATGTGTTGTATCTCTGTTATGCTGTTCATTCTGTACACATGACATCTATTGCATTCTGTCCATCCTGGGAGAAGGATCCCTCCTCTGTCGTTCTCCCATAGGTTTCTTCCTTTTTTCTCCCTGTTAAAGGGGTTTTTAGGGGAGTTTTTCCTGTGCCGATGTGAGGGAAGGACAGAGGATGTCGCATGTGCACAGATTGTAAAGCCCTCTGAGGCAAATTTGTAATTTGTGATTCTGGGCTATACAAAATAAACTGAATTGAAATTGAATTTAATTTAATTGAATTGAATACAGTACACACTGAGGTCCTCCCAGTGTATATCAATACTGTATAAAAATCATTAATCAATCAATCAATCATGAATCACTTATGATCCGACTTGTGAGTTATCTTTGATTTTTCAAATTCATTCACTCAAAGTTTTCAATCAAATCATGTTAAAACATTTTGTCATGCTGCCTGTTGACTCATAATATGTTAACACAAAGATAAAATAAAATATATAGAAATAATGTTTTAAGAATGATAAGGAAAGGTTTGTTACGATATCTTTTACAAAATATAGTTCTAAATCTTGGTCCTCTGGCTTAATTAGGGCACGAGCACTGACAAACTCGGGTCAGCGAGGGCCCTATTGAAACTGTAATGTTATTTCAGTCAGGAAGACTCACGTCATAGAGCGAAGGCCCTTTGAAACTGATGGAATTATTAGGGCCCGAGCAACGACAACGTCGGCCAGCTGCGTTACACCTAGCTGCGTGAAATTTGGTAACATGTATGGGACGTACAAAAAATCCGGTTAGACGTATGCCCTAAACCCAACAGGAAGTCGGCCATTTTGAATTTTATGACGTTTTTCGACCATTTCAAGGTGACCATTTTTAACAAACTCCTCCTGGAGATTTAACCCAATTGACTTCATATTCGGTCAGTATGATCTTGAGACCTTTGCAGTCAAAAGATCAAACTATGTATCCGTGGCGTGGCGTCCAAAAAACACCATTCGCCATGAAACAGGAAGTTGTTATAACTCGGCCGTACATTGTCTAATATGCTGAAGATTTCTCATATGTCTTGCCATCCTGACCCTGAAGACATTTTTATGTCAATTTAGAATCATAGTAATAGCCCCACCTAGTGGCAACAGGAAGTTACATGTTTTGTACTTTTACATCCTCCTCGTCACAAATTATGCAGATCCATCTAAAATTTTGCCAGAAGAGCTTTAAGACCTTGATAATGCTTCATTGTGAAGATTGTAAGGATTCGTTAAACGGAGGCGACGTGGCAGCTCGGCGAATTTCAATCCTTCGCTGTGAACGATAAACTGAAACTCAAATCCACAAGGTCAGAATTTTCTCTGGGCTTAAAGACATTTACAGTCCAATTTTGAAAGATAGTCATAGCGCCACCTACTGGTAACAGAAAGTTAATGTCGCTATACTTTGGCTTGCCACAATTAGTAGGTACACCAGATCCACCTAAAATTTGTTGAAGTTTATAATGCCAGCCCACAAAGCATTTGAAGTTTCGTGAAACGCTGTTGCTATGGCTATGCATTCTTCGCCATTAAAAACAAAGATGTTTTTGAGGGATTAAAAATGATTGAAACACAACCAAACTTGGCACACATGTTTAAAGTACAAAATTTGGTTATCTCATATGGTTTTAATGCATCAGAGTGGCAAGTCAACTCGATAGCGCCCCCTACGAAATTTTGACGAAGCAGCCCCCGCAGTACGTTTAACCTAGAAGTATGAAATTTGGTAGGCACATGTATCACATTGTCATGGCCATGGCCATGTCTCTGGTTATTCCTTGTGTTTCATGTGTTTTCCCTTGCCCTTGTGTCTCCTGTGCTCCCTTGTTTGTTTATCTCTGTGTGTGTGTCTGTGAGGTGGGCGTGTCACCCCTCTCACTCTCCCCAGCTCCCCGATTACTGCCAAGCATACTCACCTGCTCCAAGCCACACACCTGCCTTCAATCTACTCAGCAACTCTGCAGTATATCAACCCCGGTCATCCACTCACTCACGGCCTGATCGTTGCATTTATGTCAGACCTTCCAGCAATTTCCCATGGACTGATTTCCCGTTGCCGACCCTGCCTGCCTGTCTGGACTTCCCTGCCTTGCCTGTGCCCCGGTCAACGACTCAGCCTTCTGTCCCCGACCCCGAGTTTAGCCTCCACTTCCTCTGGTTTCCGTCTGCCTGATCCCCTGCCTGTTTCCCTCTGTGAGTCATATCCTGCCTGTCTGTCTGCTGAGTTCTCCGCTTTGAATAAAGCTCCAGAACTTTATCCGTCTCCTGGTCGTTCTGCGTTTGGGTCCACACCACGGCTATCCAGACTGCGCCTATCTCGCCGGCTATCCAGACTGCGCCTGTCCCGCCGGCTTTCTGGCCGACTCCTGTCCCATTGGTGTTCCGGCCGACTCCTGACCCTTCGGTGTTCCGGGCGTCTCCTGACCCTTCGGTGTTCCTGCCGTCTCCTGACCCTTCGCTGTTCCGGCCGACTCCTGCTGACCCTTCGGCGTTCCGGCCGACTCCTGCTGACCCTTCGGCGTTCCGGCCGACTCCTGCTGACCCTTCGGCGTTCCTGCTGTCTCCTGACCCTTCGGCGTTCCGGCCGACTCATGACCCGTCGGCGTCCCGGCCGACTCCTGTCCCTTCGGCGTTCCTGCCGACTCCTGATCCGTCGGTGCTCCGGCCGACTCCTGACCCTTTGCTGTTCCGGCCGACTCCTGCACCGCCCGTCCCGTCGGCGCCACAGCTGACTCCAGTCCCGGCTGGGCAGCAGCCTTCCCTGGGTCCTGTCCCGGCTGGGTCGCAGCCTTCCCCGGGTCCCGTTCAGGCTGGGCTGCAGCGTCCACCTGCTTCCACTGGGTCGCAGCGTCCCCCTGCACTTGTTCCCGCTGGGTCGCAGCGTCCCCCTGCTCCTGTTCCCGCTGGGTCGCAGCGTCCCCCTGCTCCTGTTCCCGCTGGGTCGCAGCGTTCCCCTGCTCCTGTTCCCGCCTTGCCGCGAGAGCCCCAGTCTCCAGAGCCCCAGTCTCCAAAGCCCCAGTCTCCAGAGCCTCTCGCCCGACCTCCAGAGAGGATCCGCCCGCCTCGAGAGACCCTCGCCCGACCTCCAGAGAGGATGCTCTACAAACCACGTACTCTAACTTTTAGGCTCCGCCTCCTAGATTTTCCACCATTTCGAATTTTGTTAAAAAACATTTTTGCGTAATCCTCCTAAATGGCAAGTCCTATTGCTTCCAAATTGTCTGTGTGTTATCACTCGATCAATATCATCAATAGTTTTAAAAAGCTTGTTGATATCTCATTGCACAAGATATGGATCAGTGAACATAATAGGGGCGTGGCTTTGTACAACAACACACATGAATTAAAAACGGTTTGGCCTATCATCACGAAACTTGCAGAATATGTCGGCATCGCATCCTGTAACATACCCTGACAGTTTCATTCCATTCATCCAATAGGGGCCGCTACAGTTATTTGGTAATTTTCAGTATTTTTAGGCATTTTTCTGCATTCACTTTGGCTTTATCGTGGATACAGGAAGTGTCGGAATTTTTGCTGAACATAATTTCCAGCGTCACACATTCCACACAAGAAAAATACATCTAGCTATTGGACGCGGTGTCTGATTGTCGCAAGCGTTAGCGGCCTCTTGAGCTTGCAGCTTTAATTATTATTATCCTGCAAATTAATTGGCTTTTTGGGGGCTTTATCATGTTCAAAGTCGCACCAAATTTGGCAGGCTCATCAGGACTGGTGAAAAATTTGATATTTTATGGGGGAATCTACAACGATCAATGGTCCGCGGACACCTAGCCAAAAGAATTGCTCGCTCCTCCTTTAAATCTACAATCTACGACACTCTTAGAGTTATATCCCATCGTCGTTGCATGCACTCTCTGGGGAAACCTATGGTTTAGGAAACAATAGTTGTTCTCTGTTATGATCAGGCAACTGTCAACATCATAAATAAAGGTTGCTGTTCTATTCATGTTATTATTAGATTTGCCAGACGGCCGACATGGTCATGTGTCATGGGGAATTCCACTCTCCGTGCAGCGCTCCTTCGTGGCCTGATAATAGAATTGCCGACTCTACATCCCGATTTATATTCCAGGAGTTCAGAATCCTGCGCCTTAGGCCTGCGTTACCCAGCCTTCCCCAAAACTGTCCTAGATTAGACGGCGCACTACAGTCCTATGAACTCTGCGTCCCGTTAAATGCGTCTTGGACTGATTAAATCTACAATAAAGATGTATGACTCTGCATGGTCCTATTTCACTGCATTCTTCACAGCTTTCTCTGTTCCTGTCATGCCCATAAACATACCCATAATTTGTGCGTTTTAAATCCCGGAAAATCCAACCGTCTTGCATCTAAAGCATTTGTAGCAGGTATTCAGTTTCATTTAAGATGTGCAGATCCCTCGGTATGTAGCCCGCTATGAAACCCCTCCATTCGCCTCCTGTTCAACGGCCTTAAAAAGAGAATCCAGGAAGCAATGATAGGCTACTTCCCTTCTAATTACCTTTAGTGCAAAATCTGGTGTCTCACTTAAGCCTGGGGTGTTTTGGTTCATACGTAGATCTATTTAGGGAGGCCATGTTTTTCACTGCTTTATGGATTCCTTCGGTGTGGTTCACAACCAGCTCAGACTCTTTTGATCCTTGCATCTCACTAACCAACGCTGCATCCTGTTCTCTATCCTCCATGACCCAGTACCTGCAACGGCGTCCTGGTTTGAGGCAAGACGAACCCCTGTTTCAGACCGACAAAGGAAATGCCATGCCATGGTCCTGGTTCACCACTCAACTCCGTCTCCTCTGAAAACAATGTGGACTCCCCCCTCAGCAATAGACTTCTCACTCATTCCACATCGGTGCAGCTACCTCCGCAGCTGCTTTGGTCCCAGCATCCACTCTGAAAGTGATCGGTCTCTGGTCCTCGGCGGCCTATGAACGTTATGTTCGCCCTGGAGTTAAAGAGATAATCGCAGCTCAAAAGCTATGAGCGCTACCTACCTACTAGTACCTCCATGCAAGATAATACATAAAAAATAAATAAGCAACTAAAAATGCTGCATTCGAAAGTGGTCGGCTGGGTTTCACTGCTGATTTCTGCTTGTATTCCTCTGAAGAAGCGACACCCCATAGCGAGGTGTGCTTGTGTTTGTAAAGACTTCAAAGTCCAATAATTGGAAAAGGGGAAGACACATTTTGGGTACAAGATGGGGTCATGATCTGTGGTGGCTGTTTCATTCCCAGGTTCAGAGTCAATTTTGATGGACAGTGCAAAATTCTGACGCAGTGAAACTCACGGCGCCGGAATTCAATCCCCTCACCCCCTCACCCCAACCATAGATTCCTCCAATCATACACCAAGACTGGCCTCTTTACCTAAGGGCGGCTGTGGCACATGAGGTAGAGCGCTTGTCCCGTAACCACAAGGTTGGTGGTTCAAACCCCTCTACCGGCAACATGCCGAGGTGTCCTTGAGCAAGACACCTAACCCCAAGTTGCTCCCCGGGCGCTTCATTGCAGCCCACTGCTCCTCCGGGATGGGTTAAATGCAGAGAAATAATTTCCCCATTGTGGGAGTAATAAAGGATTGATTATTATTATTATTATTATTATTATTATAACCCTAACTATTTCCCTACAAACACTAATTCAACCCTCCTATACTGTATGGAATCTGTACACATCACATAACCACTTCTCAGCTCTGAGTCCCTTGCTCATCTTTTACTCCATGAAGACTGTCCTACTCCATCTGTTTTGGCAGATTTCCTTCAAGATGAAGGGGCTGGCCTAATAAGAAAAAAGAAGAACCCATCCAACTCATTCCTTGGGTCAAAGTTCATCTGGCATGTTAGACTTAGACTGACATGCGCTTGCCTTAGATCTCTATGTCGCGGAAGGCGACTAAAGGGGGAACAGTATATTAACTAAAAAGACTGCTTTTCCCCCCCAGATCCCCTCACAATAGACTCTGGCTAGAGCCGATATTCCCTGCCCCTAGGGGCGCTGTGGGTTGGGGTGTACGTTGTGTTTTCAGTGTTTCCTGTACACAGAAGAAGAGAGCAGGAAATAAAAGGGGCGAAAACATGGAGTTCGGGCGCTCCTCAGCCCGAGGACACAAGGATTTATGCCTGGACGCCGACAACCCGGACCGCTCATCACTACCCGGACCGCTCATCACTACCCGACCGCTACACTACCCGCTACCTCCGGAGGACTAAGCGACCAGACTTTCGCAAGCCAGGAAGGACCTTTCGGACGTACCGTCGTTTCCCTACAACGCCTGCGAGTCCGTCAGAAAGGGACGTACTCTAGCGTAAGTGTGAGTGAGTCGGATTCAAACGTCTGATCACCCTGACGCACGTTTTGTCTGTTCTGTCTAGAGGATCTGGTGCAGGTCTTCTGGTCCGCTCCGGCCTCCGTGACCAGCGAGGGACGGCGCCGGCGGACGGATCTCCACTCTACATCCTAGAGCACTGTTTATTTTGTTTTGCTTTGTTTTTCCAACTCGCCGTTTGAGGGACTGGTCTGGCATAGAGTTGGGACAATCATTTTATACTCTTTTACTGTTTGTTGTCTGTTATAGGGATATTTTATCAACAAGTCTGTCCTCCTTGTATGGGACCCCTATAAACCAGGGGGTGGCTACGGCAGGCCCTGTTGGATACCAGGCTGAATTGTTCAGCAAGCCCTTCCTTCTGTGTTCTTGAGGTTGGTCCCCTCCTCACGTGTGTTCAAACGTGTGCAGTGTGTAGTGTGCAGTGTGTAAAGGATTGATTATTATGCATGTGTGCGTGTATAGTGTGTAGCGTTCAGCGTGTGCAGTGTGCAGAGTTCAACGTTTGCTGTGTCTATAGGCTTGCAGTAAGGGTGTCAACGTGTGCGGTGTAGTGTGTCGAGGTTGGCTCACAAAGTATGGTTACGGTTATCCAGAGTACCAGCCTACCCCTTTTTCTCCCTCCCACATTAAGTGATAGGTAGATTTGACTTACTTGTGCTCTTTGTTTTATGAAATTGTATTAATAAAGCATTTCTGTTAATAATTGATCCATCGACTGCTGTTGTGGTATTTGGGGGTAATCCTTAGTTAGGGGTTTGCGCGACACCTATTCAACTGCGGAGTCGGTATCACAATCCTATCCATTTTACAAAATATATACCAGGCAAGAGGATTTTAAACAAGCCACCAAGGTGCTACTCTCAGCTTTGGCCAGCAGGTGCTACTCTAGGTCTTTTCTTAGAAAGTGTCCCAAGACATACAAACACACCAAGACTATAGTGGTGCCCTTCAACCTTCCATTTGTTACCATATATCACAGCAGGAGGCACGACTACGGTCCAGGTACCACAACGATTCATGGAAACCTGCAGAACGAGAAAGCAAAAGGGCTTCAGGGTGGAAGTAAAGCTAAAATGCTTAATGGTACAGGTAATAGTAATAGTAATGTGACTAGTAATAATAATAATGGTGGTAGCAGTCGGTGTCAGCAGGGCCGTAGCAGGATGCACGTCCACGGTCCAGGTACAGCCACGATTTATAGAAGCCTGCGAAGCGAGAAAGCACAAAGACTCCAGGGTACAAGCAAGTCAATAAGCGTAATAGTACAGGCAATAATAATTGTGACTAATAATGATAGTGGTAGTAGTAGTGGGTGTCAGCAGGGCCTCAGTAGGTGGCACGATGACAGTCCAAATATAACCCCGATTCCTGGGAACCTGTGAGGCGAGAAAGCACAAGAACTCCGGGGAAGAAGCAAAATCAGTAATGTGCATAAATAGGAGATTAGTACATAAAGAAGGAGGGAGAGAAGAGGAGAGAGGAGCTCAGCGTATCCTAGGTAGTCCCCGGCTGTCTAGGCATATAGCAGCATATCTAGGGGCTGGACCAAGGCGAACCTGAACTAGCCCTAACTATAAGCGCTATCAAAAAGGAAGGTCTTAAGCCTGCTCTTGAAAGTGGTGAGTGTGTCTGCCCCCCGGACTGAAACTGGAACCTGGTTCCACAGAAGAGGAGCCTGATAACTGAAGGCTCTGGCTCCCATCCTACTTTTATATACTCTAGGAACCACAAGTAACCCTGCATTGATTGAGCGCAGCTCTCTAGTTGGGTAATATGGAACTATAAGTTCCTTAAGATAAGACGGTGCCTGACCAGTAAGAGCTTTGTAGGTAAGTAAAATAATTTTAAATTCTATTCTTGATTTAACAGGGAGCCAGTGCAGAGAAGCTAATACTGGAGTAATATGATCTCTTTTCTTAGTTTTTGTTAGAACCGTGCTGCAGCATTCTGGATCAACTGTAAAGATCTAAGAGACCTATTAGAGCAGCCTGATAATAAGGAGTTACAGTAATCTAGTCTAGAGGTAACAAATGCATGAACTAGTTTTTCTGCATCGCTTTGAGACAGGATTTGCCTGATTTTCGCAATGTTACGTAAATGAAAAAAGGCTGTCCTTGAGATCTGTTTTATATAAGAGTTAAAAGACAGATCCTGGTCAAAGATAACTCCAAGGTTCCTAACGGTAGTGCTGGATGCTAGAGCAATGCCATCTAGAGAAACTATATCGTTAGATAATTGAATTCGAAGGTGATCTGGGCCTAGTAGGATAACTTCTGTTTTTTCAGAGTTTAACATTAAAAAGTTACAGGTCATCCAGGTTTTTATGTCCGTAAGACATGCTTGAAGTTTAGAGAACTGGTTAGTTTCTCTGGCTTAATTGATAGATATAACTGGGTATCATCTGCATAACAATGAAAGTTTACTGAGTGTTTTCTGATAATATTCCCCAAGGGAAGCATATATAAGGTAAATAAAATAGGTCCAAGAACAGACCCCTGTGGAACTCCGTGACTAACCCTGGTTTTCATCGAGCTTTCATTGTTTACATATACAAACTGAGATCGGTCTGATAAATACGACTTGAACCAGCTAAGTGCGGTTCCTTTAATGCCTATACGATGCTCCAATCTCTGTAATAGGATTTGGTGATCAATGGTATCAAATGCAGCACTAAGGTCTAGCAACACAAGTACAGAGACAAGTCCTTTGTCTGAAGCTATTAGAAGGTCATTGGTAATTTTCACTAGTGCCGTCTCTGTGCTATGATTCACTCTAAATCCTGACTGAAAATCCTCAAATAAACTATTGTTATGCATAAAGTCACAGAGCTGATTTGCTACTGCTTTCTCAAGGATCTTAGAGAGGAACGGAAGGTTAGATATAGGTCTATAGTTAGCCAACACCTCTGGATCTAGAGTAGGTTTCTTACTGTAATAATTGCTGCTGTTATTATAAGTAGTCTTATTATATGAATCATTTATGTCATATACATTGAATGTGTTGTATCTCTGTTATGCTGCTCATTCTGTACACATGACATCTATTGCATTCTGTCCATCCTGGGAGAAGGATCCCTCCTCTGTCGTTCTCCCATAGGTTTCTTCCTTTTTTCTCCCTGTTAAAGGGGTTTTTTAGGGGAGTTTTTCCTGTGCCGATGTGAGGGAAGGACAGAGGATGTCGCATGTGCACAGATTGTAAAGCCCTCTGAGGCAAATTTGTAATTTGTGCTTCTGGGCTATACAAAATAAACTGAATATATTCTTCATCAACAGTCAAGCTTTTCAGAGTGATTAGAAACAACATCAGGGCCTACAGTAAAGGAACTCAACTACTACAGGATCACATCATTATTGCAGCTTTTAGGAGGAATACAAATCTACAAGATTACCTGGTTAAAGGTAAGGTAAAACCTTTAACTAACCCCTGTTAGCATCATAGTTAGAAGCAGTGATGGACAGTGCAGGAATTGCTCAATCCTTTTACCATAATCCCAGGTGCTAGATTATTGACACGCTCTCCTGTTACTGGTGCTCTTTCTCTGTACCTTTTGGTGTAATATATAGGCATGCTACATATTTTCAGCCCGGATTTCCTCTCCTCTCTGTCTATTAGCTCTTCCAAGAACACACACACTAGGAATAGGTATGAGTAGGATTTCATGGATATTACTTCTCCTATCAATATTCCTTATCTGTTCTGTTTTTGCTTATTATATATATATATATATATATATATATATATATATATATATATATATATATATATATAATTAATAAAATAATACATTCTGAACATTGTAAGAATTTACTTATATTTTAAACATAGATACATGTTGTTTGTAGAGCAGCATCAATAATGTTTAAAACAGCAATGTCACTATTTAAAAACAAAACTAAAATGTAAAATAAATCATTTTACTGAACATTCGGAAGAAAAAAGCCAATACTTTGTCAATACACCTGTTCAACAAGAATAAACATGCAAACATAAGTGAAATGTAGTTCTTTTTTTTAATGCGATTTTGGATATGTTTTCGGTGAGATTTTTCAGATTTTATACAGTTACTTTGCTGTTGTAAACATTACTGTAGCTTTTGTAGAGAAAGAAAATGTAGTTACCCCAGTATCAATGAGAGTAGCTCCTAGCTGTTATGAAATCCTAAATATACCTTCTTACCTGAAGGCCACAATAGTAGTCAAAATACTTGTAAAGGCAGGGGTGAGAAGAAGGGTATTGAGCTAGGTTGCAATGTGCAACCTCACCACTAGATATCACTAAATCTGGCTTTTTATGGTCTCTTAAGATAAAGGTGTATTGTAGTGAAATTATGCTATTCTAAATTTCAAACCTTTATAACACCATAAGACAAAATGTTGCCTCCTGTCTTACAAAGTGTGAATTGTTCGGGCTCCTTCACCAAAAGTGACATTAAACTGTATGTAAAGCCAGGAGACATGATTTGAGATTGTCTGGTCACCTTCTTACACTCTTTGATGTTAAAAATAATACACCTTGCCTAAACAAGGCAGACAGAGAACAAACGGAAATAAATCTGTCATATGAATCAAGTGGCCCTGACATTTAATAGGGAGCTATGGGGAACAGTGCAAGCACGTTGGTTCAAATGTCATGGTTGGTGCCACGATGGCGGGAATTTGATGAGGGGACTGGCCCCACCCAGCTGGATGTGACGTGGTTGTGCCTGGCCAACATCCCCTTTGGTGATATGAGTGGTATATCTCCTGACTGTACTTGAGTCCCAGGTATCTTTGCAGATATAATAAAGTCCAACACTGCTCCAGTTTTGTAATTGTTAAAGTTGTGATTTGCTTTTTGTAGACCATGAGGAAACCCAGACAAACTTCTAAGTGCTCAGACTGGAGATAATAGCTGAATCCCTGTTTAGCTAGAGGTATTAAATGGAACTTTTAGATAGCAGGATATTGATAGGACACTATCACTTCCTGAGAGTCCTGGACAGTAGCAGTATAAATTGGCTACGGTAGATCGACTGCTTTGGATAGATAAAGACCATCTTTCAGCATTGCCCTCCCTTTTCCTCATCAGCTCAAATTCAGCTCTGCTCAAATGGAAGAAGACATGAATGATAACATTCATAATATCCTACAATGATCATTCATGCCCGTCCAGTGACGTAATCCACTCAGATTGCTGTTGTGCCAGCAAGCGCCGTGAGACTTTTAGACCCCCCCCCCAACCCTCTTCACCACTATACACACCCTCCCTCTCTCCGATGGCCTACGTGCAGACTGGCAGTATCTCAACCCTGTCAATTAGATTCTGCCACCCCTCCCCCACCCCTTACTGTGTGAGTTAACATCACCCCATATAACCCGATTTTCATCATCACAGTGTTTATGTGCACAGGCGCAATTGCATTTAAAATTAAAAAACAAACCAATGTTGGAGTATGCGCACACACACATATTGCCGGTGAGCTGCAGCCACATTAATGGTAATTGTATGCAGGCTGTCACTTGCTGCAAAATGGTCTTGAGGCAGGAGTACTAATTCAAATGTGTTCAGAGCAGACTGTACCTCTTCTATTTTGAAACAGTTTTTACTTGATTTTTTTTTTTAAATTAGGTGCAATGTTTAACAATAATCAGAATATGATCTGCTATATTATGATTTAATTTACAAGTTCTAAAACCCAGTTTTCTCTTAGCCTTACGTTTAATTATGGATAGGACAGTTCTTGCCTGGCATTTAAGATTTGTACCCCTTGATTATAGGCTTGATTATTGTTATCAGGTTTGTGACCCCAGTTGTTTCATGGTGGTAAATTGAGGTGAAGCACTTTTTAGGAGTGCAGATTAAAATGCAATCAGTATTTAGCATTGTGACTCTGCCATAATGTCAGAATGTTTGGTCTGTTCTGACTGGTTACTTTGGAATCTTTTGAGTTTGTCTAGTTTGGATGTTGGAAGGTAGCAGCATTTGTTGCCTTTGTTAAGTTGCAAACCCATTAGTTTGAGCTTTGAAAAGCATGTGTTTTGGGTGATATTAGCTGATTTTGTTTGTAGGAGCCTTGCATCCTCGTAGTATGCCGAAGTGATTGATCTCAACAGGAGACCGACCAGTTTGTTGTTTTCACTAATTGTCCAGCTGTGTGACGGACACCCCGTCAAAAAGATAGGGATTAGCTGCTCCTCTGTAGATCCCATACATATACAGGAGTCTGGAGGGACTGCCAGGGCTTAATTTGTGGGACATCTTTTTGTCTGCCTATGTTCTGGCACCTTTTTGCATGGATACAGTACCTCTGGCATGTAGGTGCAGCGCTATTTTAAAGATAATTACATGTTTTGTTTATGTAAACAGTTTTGTTGAGTTTTAACGGCCAGAACCAAGGGATTGTCAACTCTGCTGGATTTTTTTCAGACCTGCCTGAACTCCATATTCTGGCACCTCCTGATTTACAAATTATGACCCCTTGCAATATAGAAAACATTTTCACTGGCTCTGCCTACCATCTGACAGTATTCACTAGCCACTGCCACACCATCAAAAATAAGTGTTTTAGATTTATTAAACAAAAACATGACTGGGAGGCTTTGTATAGCTCATCTGCTTTGCCAAATGCATTGTCGGGAAACGACGATAGGAAATCCACTATAGCACCCGAGCACGATGAACCCCCTCAGGACCCTATATAGAAGAGGAGAAACAAAGGGCGAGGGAGAGAAGAACTGTCAGGGAGGGAGGGGCGCTGATTACGTGGGTGTTTGAGAAAATGCAGTAAGTGGCACAGTTGAGTGGTCCTGCTCCTGAAATTATGCTAGGAAGCTTCAATAGAAAATGTCTGTCATGTGACTCTCCCCTTGCAGGTCGTAGCAGTCTGCAGTGAAAGAATGAGGCTGAAGTATTTTCGTACACCATAATGGGATGAATAAAGTATCTTCTATTTTTATAAGAGTACATCTAAGCAACACATAAACTTAATCAAATACACCCATGTCATTGTCAGATCTACTCAGGCCCTAGATGAAGCAGTGATATTATAGGTCTATTACTTAATGCATAAGGCAGTTTAAAGTGTGTTACCTTCAGACTGAAATATTTGTTTAAATTCTTCGTATTTGTCGAATATATTTTTTTCAGTTATAATTAATATGCTGCTCTGTTGACAGCAGTCCATGTTTGTGATTGGTCATATGCTGCAAACAACACCCCTTTTATGTGAACAAGCTCACAGCCAGATTAAGAAACCCTGGGTTGATTAAGGAAGATAATAACCACCATCATCGGATCGCTTAGCGGGATCACTAAGATAACCTGCGTATGTTGAACTTGCTTCGTAGTACAGGCCCCTCTTGATGAAGTGAAGAACAGGGTCAAAGCAGGGCAGGTGGGAGTGGCAGGTTGTGATAAAGGGAGGAGAGTTTGAGGCACGATGAAGAACAGCGTTGAAGTTATGAATTGCAGACACAGTGAAAAATGAAAGGCACATGTCACTCAGTGTGTCTCACTGATTTTTAATAGATTTGAGACAACAATTCAGCTCTATGCCAAAGAGGAAGACTTTATTTTCATTGCGCCCTGAAGGACATAAAGGAATCTTATTATATATCAGCCAATTACACTGTACCTTAGTGCAGTGTGATATCTACAAACAGGGGTGGATGGGCATGTATTTACTAGCTTGACCTCAGGGGAAACATACTGGTTGAGGGGAAAAAGCCTTTCTGGGAGAATCATGACCAGATGCTGCAGCTTTTTTCAATTTGTTTTGAAGACTTTTCCTTTGTGTTTCCTCTCCGTAAGACCGGCCTCTCTTACTTGCCAGGGCCTTTTGATATAGGAGCATGACAGGGTGGAGCTAGGTGAATATGCTTTTGAAGTTTATGACAGACATTATTTATCCCATGTGTAAATTGAGGGGACTGGAAATGCCTGCTTCCTGGCAGCTTTATGTCTTCTGACATCCTCTGAGAGAGATACTAGCAACACTTTGGCAACGCCTTGTTTGAGTCACTCAAAATCTGCATTGTCATGGTATTCTCCCCTTAAAGACCACTGACTATAAGTAGTCCTTTTATAAAACAAAAGTCCTATTTTCTCCAATGTACAAAAATATAATCAGTCCAAAAGCACTGAAAACATCAATTAAACTTTTTTTTTAAGTATCAAGTATTTCTATTTCCATTACCATGGTATACATTGTGTTTGTGTAGGGGTGTTGTATTTGCTTTGACTGGGGCAGCTATGGCTCTGAGGAAGAACAGAGCCAGAGCCGCCTGCTTTTATGCATCTTTCTCTGTGGAGAGTTTCCGTCTGGCAACTCTGCCATAAAGCCCAGATCAATGCAGTGGAGTGTTGCAGTGATTGTTGTTTTCTGGAGGATAAAAGTATTGATATTCAGACTACTGCCACCTATGACATACTTTTCCTCCACCCAGCTCTGATGACATGAAACATTGCATATGTTACATGTTGTCATATGGTGTGTTTATCAGAGCAAAATATACACAACGGTTGTATGATATCTTACAAGTTACTCCTCATTTTTCCGACAAAAGTCCTGCAATACGTTTGTTACATGGATACAGTCTTTTCAAACTAAACTTCTATCGTCACCAGGAACTTAGTAAGGTTTAGTCAACAACTAGTTTGTTAGGTTTAGGAAAAGATTGCAGTTGGGTTACAATAACTACGGAAGTGTCGATACTTAAGCACAGCAGTTACATGACAAATAAGTCAACGTAGACTTCTCGTTTCACACTGGGCATGTACAATGGTTTCCTGGTTGAACGACTGACTCTTTGATTGACCCATCCACCTCCCTTCTAGGTCGTGCTGTGAAGGTTTTTGCGGTCTTTGTACTTCCTGGTTCATGATTACATACAAATAGATTTTGTGGAGTGTATACGAATTACAGCACATTACTTTTCATTGGTATATCTACTAACGCTGAATGAGAAATGACCAGAGCTCTCGCCTGAAGCTAATGA
Source organism: Anoplopoma fimbria (assembly GCF_027596085.1). Taxonomy (NCBI): domain Eukaryota; kingdom Metazoa; phylum Chordata; class Actinopteri; order Perciformes; family Anoplopomatidae; genus Anoplopoma; species Anoplopoma fimbria. The sequence continues at coordinate 6,459 of NW_026553143.1, read as the reverse complement.
CAGCGGAGCAGAGGCTGTCCAGCTTGCACATATACCATGGCGAGGCATCATCTGCTCCCTTTAGGAGAAAGTCAACTGCACACTTTTGTTGTCATACAGCAAAAAATTTAAAAAGAAGCTTGTTAAATGTCTATGTCACCATACATTCTCATCTGGTTCTACTAGTCTGGACCAGCTTAGCTCTTTAGGAAGCCAGTAAAATTCCACTAAAGACGCTAATAAGTCACTATGGTTGACTTTGTGTGACACCCAAGCTTTACACAAGGGTCCATATCCAACACCTCCTCTGCTGTCCTCTCAACCACATAATTGGTCTAGGGAAATGTGTAGAAAATGTCAGTAAATCATTCAGGACAGTGTGTGTGTGTGTGTGTGTGTGTGTGTGTGTGTGTGTGTGTGTGTGTGTGTGTGTGTGTGTGTGTGTGTGTGTGTGTGTGTGTGTGTGTGTGTGACTGTATGAAACTCCACTTCAAAGCCTTGGACATCTCCTATGAGAGGTCATTCTTGCTGATGTAAAATGAGGATTAGCACTCCTTCTTCCCTCCTTCTACACTCCGGACAGAGAGCGCATACATCTGTGGTGGTTTGATCTACAGCAGGGTATTGTGGGAGGGGAGATTAATCCTAATGTGGACGCTTTCATGGATGGGGTTAAAGAGAATGACCGCAAAGCAGGACAGCAGAGGAGAGAAAGGGGAGCACAGAGGTTAGAAATGAACTGCTGGGTAAGAGGGAATGTAGTTAAGTGCCTTTCCTACCAGGGAACTGATTATTTGGCTTTTAAACTTATTTCTCAATGAAATGTTCAAGAACTTTAATAATATCACTTTCATTTAACATTGTTGAGTAGCAATGAGGATCTTCATTCAAAGCTGTTAGGTTGGTGACCTACTACTAATAAATGACTACCCATTAACATCTGCTTATTATCACAGCACCACATTTTGCTCAGAGTAATGTATTGCACACAAGTAAGTGTAAATGTTTTAGTGATGTTGATGTAAGACAAAGCTTAAGATGTACTGAACTGATGCCTGTGGGAAAAAAAGAGACAATAGAGAGGGTGGAGAAAGTATGGTTGGATGAAATAAGAGGATAGGAAAAAAAATCAGAGAAAGAAAGGCCTCTTCTCATGCAACTCCTCGCAAACACACCATTAGTGTGCCATGTGTGCCTCCACAGTACTGCTGCTCAAATAGACATCAAAGGCTCACACACCCTATGCTCTCCATGTGTATCTGAGCTCATGACAAGCCTCCTCCCTCATGTCTGCAGGGCTCCAAGACAACTGTGGAGTAAACCAGCCAGGATCAATTGCTGTTGCAGGGGCCCCACCCCACTGCGGCCTCCATGTTGAAAGGTCAATGGATGTGGTTTAGCAACATGTACTTTGAGGATGTGTCATTTACTGTAATTTACCCTAAGGTTCTTCATTATTGCTGGAACACAAACAAAATGTGAACCAGACTGGCAAAAACAACAGTTCAAGACAGCACAGGGAGCTAATTTTGTGGCTCACTTGTAGAGCAGGGTCATCCTTCAATCAGTTAGTACATGTAGATGTGTCCTTGGGCAAGACACTTAATCCCAAACTGCTCCCGCAGGTTGTGGGTCCTTGGTACACTGCTCTTTTGATTTGCTTTACCAGTGCATCCAAAGTTGCTTCATTCTTCTTCCTTTTCTTTTTCAACATCGCAAGATGAGCTTGATTGATATTGAGTTTGCTGCTTTTTCGATCGCAGAAGAGAATTGTGAAGGGCTTCAAAATGGAAAGGACCTCCTCTGGAAGGCTTTTTGGAGGTTTTGACAGAGCCATTAGCATGGTGACCTTACGCACTGTTGACACAGATGTCTTAGCCATTGTACATGTTTCAGAGCTGGACATTGAAGGGCTTTGGGTGGCATTGAGGAGCTGTGGGTTGCCCCTGTTAAAGCCTGCTGCATAGATGCCAAGTTGCTGATGGTCCCTCACTAGTCCTAACTGGTCATAACTGCAGAAATGTGAAGATGATAGGTCACAGGCAGTTTCATCCTGGAGGTTGTGTCAAATAAGTGAATGAAAACATTCAAGATGCCGGCTTCTCTGTCCCTCTGCTGAGACCATCTGAATTTCAAATTTTGTCTAATCCATCACTGTCAAGATTGTGAAAAATCATGTGTTTTTGAAACCGGCCTCTAAACTGAACTGCCCTTTCCACCTGACGACGCCAGTCACTGCCAAGACATCGATTTATCTCCACTCTTAAAGTGGGAGTCACTGCTACTGCTTCAGCTGACCCCGAGCTGAACTTCACCATTCCGGCTACCCAACCTGTGGAGGACCTCTGAATATAGCAGGATGCTAAACCAAAGAAACTGACTAGCGTGGGCCGTAGTGCACAGTAATAGCAGAGGAAAAAAGTAATCTCTACGTCTTTCTCTTCCATTTGAACTTCAGCTCAGCATCCTGGATGAGCAGGACTTTCCCTTTGCTGACAAGGGATTGCCATCCCACCTTCTCGGCGCAGCCATCACTAGGTCCCCCTGCTCCGGCAGCGCAGCCCGGCTGCATGGGCAATCCATCCAGCCTCTAACTCGCCCAGAGCCAGCTGGCGGACGCTCTGCTCCACTGACTGTAACCCCATCTTCTCATTGCAAAGCCTGTAAGAGACATCAAATCAAAGTCTGCAGTCACCTATTGTGAATCAAGTGCTAAAATTGTAGATGTCATCCAGCACGTTCCGTGGCAGGATCTTTTTGACAAATTTAAAAACTGTGGAAAGTCCATCTTCATTTCAGGTCCTATACACACGCTAGGGGTATAGGTTCTGAAAATATATAAGGGAGTTAAATTTAGACTGTGCAATCTTAAGTAATTATAAGCCCATATCAAACCTGTCCTTTTTAAGCAAGATTCTTGAGAAAGTATTTTCCACCAGATAAATTACTTTTTAAATGAAAACAATATTCCAGAAACATTGACCTGTTTTTGATCTTACCATAGCACAGATATTGCATTCACAAAGATATTCAGTGATCTGAGACTTGGTACTGATGAAGGTCAAGTCTCAGTTATGTTTTCTCTTTCTCTAAGTGCAGCATTTGACACAGTAGATCATGAAATTCTTCTGAATCAGCTCAAGAACTGGGTTGGCCTCACAAAGTGTGTATTAAACTGTCACCAAACATACATTACAGGAAGACAATTCTATGTGCGTCTTGGAGAACATGTGTCATTGAAACATGATATAACCTCTTCTGTTGAACAAGGGAACTTTCTTTCCCGTTTGTTGTTCTCACTATTCCTCTTGGTGATATCATCAGGGAACATAATGTTAGCTTTCATAGCTACGCTGATGATACACAATGGGCAACTGTGGCTCAGTGGAGAGCAGGGTCGTCCTCCAATCAGAGGATCGGCGGTTCGATCCCTGGCTCCGGCAGTCCATGTCGATGTGTCCTTGGGCAAGACACTTAATCCCAAAGGCTGTGCCATCGGTGTATGAATGGGTGTGAATGATTAGATAGATCCTGATGGGCCTTGCATGGCCCACTGTCATCAGTGTATGAATGGGTGTGAATGGGTGATTGATTAGTAATGTAAAAGCGCTTTGAGTGGTCGGAAGACTAGCGCTATACAAGTACCGTCCATTTACAATAGTACATATCTGTTAAGCCAAATGATAAAAATGCCTTAAGCTCCCCCACTGCCTGCCTATCAACAATAAACACATGAATTAATAACTTTCTTAAATTGAATGAGGATAAGCTAGAAATTCTATAAATTTGCCAAAATCCAAGACGGATACTCTAGTCCAGAAACTTGGTCATCTAACTCCCGTGATCAAACCAGATGTAACAAGTCTGTGTGTAATCTTAGATTCTGACTTAAGTTTTGCGCCCCAAATAAATAACATGACCAAAGTGGCATTCTTTAATAGAAAGTACGGCCTTTACAGACCCAGTTAGATGCAGAAAAATGAATGAAAAATGAATGCACGCGTTCAGTTCAAGTAGACTCGACTGCAATGCACTTTTCTAAAAAAGAGAGAACACATCACTCCAGTCTTAGCTATGCTGCACTTGATGAAAGTATTTTGACTTCTTTCCAAGTTTATGACTGGCCTACATCACAGACTCCCTGTTGCTTTATGTTCCTCCACAAACCCTTAGATCCACTACTGCTGGGTTTGTAGTTCCTCAAAAAGGAACGTTGGAGATTCATTATTTATTTGTTTTTCGCCCCCAAACTGTGGAACAGCCTACCCAAAGACATTTTCAAGCAGCAGTGGCGAAACCTTCTCTTTTAACAACACCCTATGTGCGTTACACAGTCCCACATGCTTCTCTAAAAAGACCTTTTACGCCTTAAAACAATTTTATATCTTAACAATTGTTTTGTTCATTTTCAATGTAAAATGTTTTCTGATCCTTATTCATTTGTTGAATTTCTCTGAATGACACTTAAAAATATTCTGCTATTTTTTTTATTGTACAGCACTTTGAGCTACATAGTTTGTATGAAATGTGCTATACAAATAAAGATTATTAAAATTATTATTATTATTATTATTTGGGCCTGTCAAGAACTTCAGATACATATCTGCCCATGAGATTCCTGTGTTCCATTTATCTATTACAGATGAGTAGCCACAGGGTCCTTGGTGTGACTGGTCAGTCATTCATCCTAAAGCAGAAGAGTGCAATGATTGTGTAACCCTTGAGTGTAGGGTTTGACCTTGGCATAGCCGTAGTAAGAAGTAGTTTCCTTCACTGCCTTTCAGGCTAGTGCCACCTTCTTGAAGCATCTGCAACAGGAAGCCAAAGTAGTGAACTGAGAAGTTTCTCATTTTCCTAAGTTTTTATGCCTGTGTAGATGGTTGTCATATTATATCTATGTAAATTTGCATTCACGAGAATTCTTGCTGGTTTGCCTAGGACAGGACTCTAATCTCTATCTCCTTCTATATGAATTTATATCCCATTAATGCACACTACTAACGTTGCTTCTTCCCCGGAGTCTTTTCGCTTTCTCGCCTTGCAGGTTTCCATGACTCATGGCTATACCTGGACTGTGGCCGTGCCTTCTGCCATGGCCCTGATAACACACAGTACTAATATTATTATTATTATTATTAGTCACATTACTTTTATTATTACTGATATCATTAAAGATGTTATAATCATTGTTATTCTACTTTATCCACTGCTGCTGTCATTTTTAGCCCTCATTTTTTTCATAATTATTCTGCTGACTACTTTCATTACATGAATAATTTATGTAATATGCATTGAATGTGTTTGAAACTCTGTTATGCTGTTAATTCTGTACACATGGCATCTATTGCACTTCTGTCAATCCTGGGAGAAGGATCATCCTCTTTTGCTCTCCCATAGGTTTCTTCCTTTTTTCTCCCTTTTAAAGGTTTTTTTTTAGAGTTTTTCCTGTAGAAATGTTAATGTCCTGGAACAGAGGATGTCACATGTGTACAGATTGTAAAGCCCTCTGAGGCAAATGTTATGATTTTGGGCTATCCAAAATAAATGAATGAATTTAATTGAATCCCAGTCAGTATCAATGTAGTCATTACATATGGAATATGTCCTTTTTGGCTGTTAATGTTTAAAAATCTATGTAGGTTGGTGGAAATTGTTGTTTTGTGTGGGGTGTCTTGTCTTCATAGATTTTATTAATCTTATGGTGTGTTCTCAGATTTAGTTTTTTAATTCTGAATTTAGAAAGAACATTTTCTAGTTAATGTTTTTCTTGCATTGAACAATAGCACACTGTGATTTTAACAGTTCTTGTCACATTGAATGATGTCAAAGAAACAATCTCCCTCATTGTAATTTAACACTGTTTTGTTTGTCTGTTTGCTTGTTTTCAGAAAAGTGATTTGCAGATTAATTGGAGAATATATTAAAAAAAGGTTCAGAAAAAGGAAATGGTGTGGTTGCTTAGATTAAACTGAGACTCACAATGACTCTCATCAAAAATGAACGTGACCTCTGACGCCACAGCTCCCTAAATCTCAACCTCAGCCCCATCACCAACCTCCAATTGAAATTCTCAGCATCTGGATCTCATTGCAATATCTCACAGAGAGAAAGGGGGCTGTGTGAAACATGCAATGAAACCAAACACTTCCATGTCCAGTGGCGGAGGAGCCACCCTGGTTCTGTGAGGTTTGTGAGGGAAAGTATATGTAGCCTTGTCATAAATTATAGAACAGGTTTTTGACCGTTCAAGAGAGGACATAAGGCAAGAAACCCTACTGTTCACCTTTAATCTCAGACTACCTTTAGGTTTTGTTTGGATACAGTCCAATAAACCTAAACAGGCACTGAACTTATTGTGCCCAATTTTACACAGCTGCACCGAGACTCTGTGAAGAAACAACAATATGACAGCAACAATGCTCACCTATAGAAATCTATCAAATGTCATAACTACATGGCTTGACAGATCGGCATTGTTTG
>NW_026553142.1:0-21442 GCF_027596085.1 Anoplopoma fimbria | reverse complement strand
CCTTTATTGATCCCCATGGGGAAATTCAAGTGTTGCAGCAGCTCAACTACACAGACACAGACAATAAATACACATACTATACAACTACACAGAGTATATCCACAGGGGCGCCTGGTCAGCATGATGACAGACTGTGGTCTCCGCTGTTGTTGTACAGTCTGATGGCAGTGGGCACAAATGAGCGTCTGAAGCGCTCCGTCCTGCTCTTTGGCAGAATCAGCCAATGGCTGAAAGAGCTGCCCAGCTGCCACAGTTCCTCATGGAGAGGGTGAGGGGGATTGTCCAGGATGGCTCCGAGTTTGGCCTTCATCCTCCTCTCACCCACTGACTCCAGACTGTCCAGCTCCAGACCCACCACAGAGCTGGCTTTCCTCACCAGCTTGTTGAGTTTGTTGGCATCTCCAGTCCTGATGCCACCACCCCAGCACGCTACAGCGAAGAAGAGGGCGCTGGCTACCACAGACTGGTAGAATGCCTTGAGCAGTTTATTGCACACATTGAACGACCTCAGCCTCCTCAGGAAGAACAGCCTGCTCTGTCCTTTCCTGTAGAGGGCGTCAGTGTTGTGTGTCCAGTCCAGTTTATTGTTTATCTGCACCCCAAGGTACTTGTAGGACTCAACCCTCTCCACTTCCCCTCCCTGAATGAAAACAGGGACAGGGGGGCTTCTGTTCCTCTGGTAGTCCACCACAAGCTCCTTGGTCTTGTTGATGTTGAGCTTCAGGTGGTTGTTGCTGCACCATGTGATGAAGCTCTCAATCAGTCCTCTGTACTCCTCCTCGTTGTCCCTGGTGATACATCCAACAATGGAGGAGTCATCGGAAAACTTTTGGAGGTGGCAGGAACCAGAGTTGAAGCGGAAGTCCGAGGTGTAGAGAGTGAAGAGGAACGGTGCCAGTACAGTTCCTTGGGGTGCGCCGGTGTTGCTGATCACAGACTCAGAGACACAGCCATCCACCCTGACGTACTGTGGCCGGCCTGTGAGGTAGTCTGTGATCCAGGAAGTGGTGTCGGGGTGCAGGTTCATCTCCAGCAGCTTCTCTCTCAGTAGGGAGGGCTGGATGGTGTTGAAAGCACTGGAGAAGTCAAAGAACATGACTCTCACAGTGCTTCCCAGCTTCTCCAGGTTGTTGTTCTGCTTGTATTCTCAATTAAACCTTTGTCACCCGATCATGCCAGGAAGCATTAATTGTCAATTATACACAGCGAGATAGGATATCGCTGGCATTGGGAGCCGATCGCCAAGAACACATGCCGGTGTGGCCTTCATAGAGTGCAGATCTCAGTGAGGTGTGGACAGCATGTGGTCATAATGTGGACAGTTCTTTAAACGTAGGTCTCCTTCATCTTCCTCTACCAAGGGAGTTTCTCTACCAAAGAGAGGAAAAGGAAGAGAGGAGGGAAACCGGAGCTCCAGCCCTCCAGAGACCAGTGGTCCGAGTTTTGTTAAGTTAGGGCTGATGTCCATGTAACATTTCCTGATATTGCTATTTCAAAATAAAAGCTTTTACATAACGAACTAGCGGCATAATTTGTGTGTGCCAGTATGTATTTAGTAACAGTCACTGATGAGAACTGAAAGGACAAATAGTTCCACGTGATGTTGCATTTATTGGCCACACTGTGTTGTCCTTTTATTTTTATTCGTTATAATAATGGAAAGCAAATTGCTTGATGCCTGTAACTGCCATGCCACTGTGCCTGTGTATATTTCCCTCTGATTATAAATGTTATGCATTTCTATAATGCATTACAGCCTTTCAGACAAAGGTGTTGCACAGCTCTCATATGTATTCTTAATGAAGTACTGATGGCTGTTTGTCTTGTCTGATGAGTTCAGCAAGTCTCAACAAGTCTCTTGTTGTGCCTTCAACCCAAAAGCTCCCTGCATCATGAGATCATAGCTCCACTTCAGCGGACCGTGTCCTTGGTAAACGACATTGAGGTAGTCCTATGAAACAAGGAGCTGATGACTGTAGACGTTGACTCTGCTGTCTCCAAGTATTGATGAAGTCATTTTTAATGCTCCTAATTACAGCTGCCAAAAGCAGTGGTTGCTTAATGGATCTCCCCAACGGCAAGGTGATGAACAATCTCTACATCCTCTTCATATATCAATGCCCACCTCCTTTCTTTTGCACTTGCGTATGTGACTTCTGGATAGAGTTTTGAAGGCGATAATTAAAAGACTGTTGTTTCCGTGTCAGTGCATGTCTGTCTGACCGATGCTGTTTGGCAGGCTGCTGTAGCCCGTGGTGTGACCTGTCGTCTTATTAACTTGTACAGAAAAAGAAAGTGGCTGATGGAGAGATGGAGGTCAAGAACACAGTGCCTCAAGAAGTATAACCTCAAAAAGGATAGGGAGGAGGTGAGGGGTAAAGTGAACATAGAGGCAGTGTGCATGCGGCTGCACAGACAGAAGTGTAAGTGTCCACTGGATGATGTTGCGGACCCTCGGTGGTAGATGAGCAGAAAGCGGGCGATATTTTGATGAAAGACAGAGGGCTCATAGGGAATATGCTAATAGTAATAAGTGTCATTGTTCTTAAATGCTTACAGAGGTATATTACTGTGATATGTTTATATTTCCTTTACTTGCCAGTTAGGGATATCACCATTTATACATACAAGCAGTGGAAGTGTGTGTTTGTAAATGTTTCGGCGTCCTCACAGAACCGCACAGCACCCATAAGAAACAAACGAAAGCCATGATCAACACATTTCCCATCCAGAAGAGAAGGAAAGAATGTTGATGGGATTGGGGAATAAGTCAAGTTAGTGGCATCATAGCTTTATGTAAAACTTGATTCAAGTTGAGAGCTCAGCAGCTGGCTGGAAGCAAAATAATAAAGTAGAGATTGTGCATATGGACCTAGAGAGACAGAAAAGAAGAAGACTGACATACTAGCCCACAAATGTACACATTTACAGCCTCAACATTTTCACCTACTAGTACACTTTGTGTTAAGGCCTGTTGTGTCATACAGACTTTAAACATCTTACGGTATATCATCTTAACTTTCTCCCCACTCCTCTCCGCTCACAGACCTGGTTCATTTTTACTTGATTGTGATACATTCCATCTCAACAGAGCCACAGTCACAACACTGAGGCTGAGAGGACAGCCAGAGACAGCTATGGCCTGGCTCCTCCCCTTTGCTTTTTCTTGAGACACATAGTGGGCAATCGTAAGGACAGGTCCTTTAAAATGTGATATTTCCTTTCTGTCTTTCTTTTCCTTTCAAAGGTTCAACTTGCAGTGCCCACATTCATGTCATAACCTAAATTAAGTGAAAAAAACTGGTTGTCACCATGATGACTTTGTAAAATCCTCTCTCATAATATCACAAACCCCTATGCAGCATTTGGTGTATCTTCTTGATGTATTTGAATCTTCTAGACATGTCCCAAACATCCCAGCCTCTGTGAGAAAAGTCTGATATTCTCTGATGATTTTTAACTCATATTTGATGCTTTGTGTAAATATAATTGCTTTTGACAGCACATGATATCTATCAACATAAATATCTATGGGTTTGGAAAAATAACCTGATACTCAGTCACATCCTATGCCTTTGAAATGTATGAAACATGAAAACTGACACCCACATTAGCTTAAAAGGGTTACCTGATATGGCAACATTGGGTTGTGTGAGATATCTTAATTTCTTACAAAGGTGATCACTACTAGGCCTTTAAAAAAAAAACAGTGATTAAAGTGAAATTAAAGTAACTTACTGATTTGCCAAATCATTTTAAAATAACGGTACATGTGGTAAAGATCTAATTTGTGTGGGAAGGTTTATGACTTTCATTTACTCTCTGCTAGCCCTGCCACCCTTTATATCAGTAGCTTCACCTGTCAAGCTTTACATTCTAGCACAGCACATATGCATTATACAATAATAACTGTAGCAGGTTTACAACTTGAAATTGTTATTGAATCCTTGAAGTCAGTCAGAAGAAGACAAAAGCAGCTTCTCATTTTTAACCAGTGATCTGGGAATTTGCCAGCTGAAATTACAGATTGAACCATCGCAGAGGGAGGGTTTTTGAGATTATCAAAATGATTTAGATGAAATATGATTCTTGTCAATTTGATATTATCCTCAGTTATTTAGATAACCTGGTTGCGAGCTGATATTGCTCTCTGTCCTAACTAGAGGTGCCTTGACACTTATCGCCCATGAGCCATATATGCTGATACAGATCATTCTTATTGTTGATTTGTTATTGGAGCTGCTTAGAGCTACTGTATTTGATCAAATTTCAAAAAAGTAAATTTTACAATTTAAAATTAGAACCACTTAGACACATAAATAGGTTTTAACCAAGCATTTTATTAGTAATTTCATTACAGACAACATAAATTCAAATCATACACAAAAATATATATGCCTTTAGAATATCTCTGACATAAATTAAATTCCTAGTTGTCAGAGGGGGAAAAACAATAAAAATAGAGGGATTCAGTTCATCCCATGGATGAGTTCATTCAGTTACTTTGAGTTAAATTCCTACCACACCACTTGTGGAAAAGAGGGGGGACTTGGGTCTTGAAATCCAGTGGTTAGCTCAACATCCAACTGGTTAAAGGTGGTCAGCATGATCCAGATTTACCTAAGCAGGTACACACAAAACCTGACCTGCAAAAGGTCACAAGGAATAATTAATTCAACATTAACTATTAAAGATATGTTTATATACTTGTGCAACATCACAAATTAAGTACAACATAAATTAATTCACTGTAAATTACTTACAGCAGTGTAATGAACAACAGAAAATAACAGCATTAATTCCTCAAACAAAAAGGAAAACCAACCAAAATACTTACAGGGCTAAAATTAAAAGCACTACAAAAATTCAATACATAAAACACATTCATCCTTAACTTTCCAGAGTGTTAAATCATCAGTTTCCCTATGGGAGTTTTGCATTACAAAACAGCTTTGCTAACGGCAGAAACACTAATCGCAGTTCTGCCGTTAGCGGGTGCTAGCTAAATGCTAGGTCAGCTGCAGATTTTGTTCACAGACAAGTAATCAACTCGAACTTGACCTAACCCAGATATTTAACACATAAGGGCAGTCTGGGATTGGCTAGATAATGTACTGCTTAACCTGAGTTACAGTAGGCTATATCAAAAAAGGACCAACCTATATCACTAATATATAGCATCCACCCTCTGGTTCCCCCTCAGGTTAGCACTGTTAGCTCTCTCTGCATGTTTGCTGTAGTTTGTACAGGAATCTCTGTTAGCACAATTAGCCAGAAGCCGACGGGTCAGGCATCGCCACAGTGAGAGCTGTTGAGAGGCAATCAAAATGCTCCCAATCTCATATTGTGCACCTTTAAGTATATTTTTATGTATTTGTATTTGTGTGTCTTGAAAGATAACTGTGTGTTCTCTTTTTCCTTGCTAGCATTGGGGTCTTAAGATGGTCATAATGCTTAGCCTCAGTATGAATGTTGAATTGTCCTCTGACCTTTCTTCTTTCAAAAGTTTGACTTAGTGACCAGATTGTTAGGGATTTCTTGATCTCAGTAATTGTATTAATTTAATACTCTCAACACATTGGATCAAATTCAGGAAAAAAAAAGAATATATATATATTTACAGTATATTTACATATATTTACTGATTATGCCAGTCTTTACAAATTCAATTTACTGTCTGCCACACTTTGTCTTAACTGCTGAGAAAATGATTAGCATTATTAACCACTACCAATGCAGAGTGTGGTCTGTGCTGCTTCCCTGCGATCCAAGGGACAGAGTAAGTTTTAGAAGATTCAACACCGCACACTGATGAAAGACCTGACGAATCATCTTGCAAAGGAGTCAGGAATTTGAAATGCCCTCAAGACAGCAGCAAACAAAACAAAAAATCTGAATTCTGAATTCTTTATCATAACTGGACACTTTCATTCTGATAGGAGGGAAGGTATAATTCTCCCTGTTCACCTGTATTGGGCTAGTGGAGAGGAAGTATGAGAGCTTTAATGTAGTCCACTCTGCTGTAATTTATTTTAGATGACCTCTGGAATCAGTTAGAAGTTCCTTGGGCTTCAGTTCTTGATTCCCCTCATATCAGTTGCTAAATCCCTACTGCTCTTTTGCTGCCTCTCATTGATGGCTGTGAATGCTGTTTACAAGATAACTATACCACCCAAACATGAGTTGGCTGCATTAAACATTGGCTGCATCAAACAGGAAAGTGAGTAATGGGGACAGAGAGGAAATATGGCTTAAGATCCTGCTGTAGTACTATTGTGTTTGTATGTCCCTGTAAAGTTGTAATGTGTCTTTGATGAGCAATGGAGATAGGAATTATTAGCTCAGCTTTTAGAATGCTCTCAACATCCAGAGAGAAAATCAGTCAAAACAGTGCAGTACTGACCTATACAGATAGATGCACTCCACTCTCACCACCTGTCTCACTGATATAAAATCATGGATGCAACAGAACTTTCTCAAACTCAACTGCAATAAATCTGAAATACTCATCATCGGCCCTAACTCCCTCACCAGCTCAGCCCAGACCTTCTCTCTCAACATTGATGGCTCCATTGTCACCCCCTCCACCCAGGTCCGCAACCTCGGAATCATCCTCGACCCCACCCTCTCTTTCCTACCCCACGCCAACCACATCACCAAAACTGCCTTCTTTCACCTCAGGAACATTGCACGCCTCCGGCCCTCCCTGTCCTCTGCCACCACCGAAATTCTCATCCATGCCCTCATAACCTCCAGACTCGACTACTGCAACAGCATCCTCTATGGCTCTCCCAAAAAAATCCTCAATAAACTCCAATATGTTCAGAACTCTGCCGCTCGACTGCTCACCTCCACCCGCCGCTATGAACACATCACCCCGGTCCTACGCAACCTCCACTGGCTCCCGGTCAAATACAGGATAGACTTTAAAATATTACTCACCACCTACAAAGCCCTAAACAACCTGGCCCCTCCCTACCTTTCAGACCTCCTCCCCCTCCACGCCCCAACCCGTTGCCTCAGGTCCGCCGGCGCAAACACTCTGAAGACCATCAGGACCAAGCGCTGGACCTGGGGTGACAGGGCCTTCTCAGTTGCTGCACCCTCCCTCTGGAACGCCCTCCCCATCCACATCCGTCAGGCTCCCATCCTATCATCATTCAAACAAGCCCTCAAAACCCACCTCTTCAAATTCGCCTTCACCTGCTAACCCCTGCTCCCTTTCCCTCCCTACCCTCCACTACATGACTCATTCCGCACAGCTTCTCCAGTTTTCTTTTTTTTTACTAAAATGTTCTGTTTGTTTGTTTTGTTTGCTCCTTTGTGTTCTTTTTGTTTTGTTTGTCTTCGCCCTATGTAAAGCGTCTTTGAGTATTTAGAAAAGCGCTATATAAAATGAAAGTATTATTATTATTATTATTATTATTATTATAGATGCGTGCATAGAGAAGAGCAAACTACATGACCGTGTCCATTTCACATTCAGAGGTGTAAATTGACGTGTGGGGTGGTGAGCTTACGGTTACCCTAGTTTCTGTTTAACTGTTAGGTGTGGAATGAGATGGGTACAGTTATCAGTATTTGAAGTGCCCAGCCATCAAAATCCCATTTCTTTCATTATCTGTAGACCTGCAAAGGACTATTAAAATAAATTGTAGGGAAAGTATGTATAATGTTGTGTTTAACCTCAGGCTGTAGTCGACAGCTGTTTGACTTTGGACTGTAACCAGATTCTTGATGATGCGCAAATCAAATTATGAAAATGACAGCCATAGACATTTCCTGAGTGAGAGGCCACTCGGCTGGATGAAGGCAGCTGCACAGGCAATGTGTCACTCTTTATATTAGATATGTGTTTGCTATTTATATAAACTCATTTTCATTTTGAAATTATTCAACAGACCACAACTTCTCTTCATGCCCCCAGTCACAGGAACACTGATACAGTATGAGGCCTGAGCTGAGGAACAAATCCTCACCAGTGGTCACTCATGTCCCATTAAATGGCCTTAGGACTAGACGGGAATGACCTGCATGTGATTCAGTAGTGTTCCACTGTCTTTTTGGTGCACATTTACTTGATATAAACAGTGCGTGATTTAAATACAATTTAATTTAATCACTGATCATAACCTGAGAATGATGTATAGTGCTGGCTAACCAATTAAGAAACAAGTATTTTCTACTGATTCCGATTTGTTGTAGCTCTATGTTTAATCAAAACCGACATGCTGTATGTACGTTCAAAGAGTTTCAGGTCCCTGTATTTATGTATGTTGTCCATGCCGGCAGTGAAGAGATATGTTCACAAAACGTAAAAAAAAATGCACAATAGCAAAGTCTGGACAGATGCTGAAGCAACATCTTAACTTCCCGGCGCGATAACAGTATCTCCAAATACCACTGAACCAGTGGGACCTGGTGCTGAGCGTCCATTAGCCTCCTGAAATTATAACCCAAACTCTATCAGATCGGTCATGAATAATTACTGCTGCAGCCTCCGTAGTGTCAGAATAGGACTGAAAAACCAAAACCAAAGATTCTTTGCAAAGGATATTCAAACTGTACTGACATGCACAACAACTCTGTGTCTGTCCTGACGAAACCTTTCCACAATCTTTACTCTGTCACTGTGGTCTAGCATGACCATGGATAACATGACTTGAGACAGAAATCATTTAAAGCAGACTTTTCAATAGACAGTTCCCTATGACCTTTCTTCAACTTTCTCTTTCAGTCAGACGTCAACATGAACCGGTTCTACACTTGGTTTGACAAATGACGCACTTTCGGAGCTGTCCATGGTCCTTGCTCCCAATTATCAGAACTGGAAAATCCTGACAGCTTTTCTTAGCTCTCTCCTAACAAACTACCAAAATGAGTTTGTGAGGAGATATGAAGTAAAATACTGAATGGACATGCTATGTTCCATACTGATATGTACCAGACCCTGATCGGTCTGGTGTTGATAAGGATTAAGTCATTTGAGTGGTTGTTTCTAGACTTTATCTTCTAACAAAACGTGAGCTTGTGAGGCGTAACCTGCAAGTGTTTGGCTGTCTGTCTGTGGAATACGGAATGGTAGTACCACAGGATTCTTTTTTTTTAATCAACCTGTATGAAGATAGGTAAATTCATAAAGACATGGTGTCTCAACAGAGACCTGTTTACACAGACAAAGACCAAAAATTACAAAAGTCCTATAAGTGATAACTACCAAACAAAGTTGTTGTTAAATCTATGTACAAGAGACGCTGTCTCCAGACTTCTAAAGTTTAAAATCCTGCAAGGGAATCACAAGTATGGTTCCAGCTTCACTTATAAAATCCTGGTTGTATTCAGAAACACTGTGCTTTGTCACAGGAAACCAATCGATCACATGTGAAACACAAGTGAAAGAATGCAAGCTGTGATGTGTTGAAGGCCAGTAAGTTCATATACCATCAATGATAACCACATTTTATTTTTAAATTAATTATTCACCATTACCAGTTAAAACAACAACAATAAATGGTATTTAATGCTTAAGAAAAATGGAGCCCTTACTTAAAATGGTATGACTATTGTTTTTGTATGCCAGGCACCCTATAGGCTCACTATGCATGTTCTCTAGTGCCTGCAAGCCCCCCCTCATGCCATGGTGGGTGTCAATGTTTAAGACTGATGTCAGTAGATAACAGTAAGGTTAAGTTGCAGTGCTAGCTGGCAGTGCATCCCTTGGTCTATCTGTCTTGTTCACCATTCACTTCCAACAATGTTCTGTGACTTTGTGTCTGACAAAAGTGAGAGTGAAAAACTATTTATTACATTTGATAAGCACCAACAGTGTTTATTTACTGCAGCAGCAGCCTCTTTGAGGTCCAATCCGGCAAATATATGGGCTTGATCATTTTAAAACAACATTCAATTCAATTCAATTCAATTCAGTTTATTTTGTATAGCCCAGAATCACAAATTACAAATTTGCCTCAGAGGGCTTTACAATCTGTGCACATGCGACATCCTCTGTCCTTCCCTCACATCGGCACAGGAAAAACTCCCCTAAAAAACCCCTTTAACAGGGAGAAAAAAGGAAGAAACCTATGGGAGAACGACAGAGGAGGGATCCTTCTCCCAGGATGGACAGAATGCAATAGATGTCATGTGTACAGAATGAGCAGCATAACAGTTCTTAGATACAACACATTCAATGTATATGACATAAATGATTCATATAATAAGACTACTTATAATAACAGCAGCAATTATTACAGTAGAATTATAGCCATGAAAATAGGGATAGTAATGTGACTAATAATAATAATCGAAGTAGCAGTGGGTGTCAGTCGGCTCACAGCAGGAGGCATGACTACGGTCCAGGTACCACAACGATTCATGGAAACCTGCAGAACGAGAAAGCAAAAGGGCTTCAGGGTGGAAGTAAAACTAAAATGCTTAATGGTACAGGTAATAGTAATAGTAATGTGACTAGTAATAATAATAATGGTGGTAGCAGTCGGTGTCAGCAGGGCCGTAGCAGGATGCACATCCACGGTCCAGGTACAGCCACGATTTATAGAAGCCTGCGAAGCGAGAAAGCACAAAGACTCCAGGGTAGAAGCAAGTCAATAAGCGTAATAGTACAGGCAATAATAATAGTAATGTGACTAATAATGATAGTGGTAGTAGTAGTGGGTGTCAGCAGGGCCTCAGTAGGTGGCACGATGACAGTCCAAATATAACCCCGATTCCTGGGAACCTGCGAGGCGAGAAAGCACAAGAACTCCGGGGAAGAAGCAAAATCAGTAATGTGCATAAATAGGAGATTAATACATAAAGAAGGAGGGAGAGAAGAGGAGAGAGGAGCTCAGCGTATCCTAGGTAGTCCCCGGCTGTCTAGGCATATAGCAGCATATCTAGGGGCTGGACCAAGGCGAACCTGAACCAGCCCTAACTATAAGCGCTATCAAAAAGGAAGGTCTTAAGCCTGCTCTTGAAAGTGGTGAGTGTGTCTGCCCCCGGACTGAAACTGGAACCTGGTTCCACAGAAGAGGAGCCTGATAACTGAAGGCTCTGGCTCCCATCCTACTTTTATATACTCTAGGAACCACAAGTAACCCTGCATTGATTGAGCGCAGCTCTCTAGTTGGGTAATATGGAACTATAAGTTCCTTAAGATAAGACGGTGCCTGACCAGTTAGAGCTTTGTAGGTAAGTAAAATAATTTTAAATTCTATTCTTGATTTAACAGGGAGCCAGTGCAGAGAAGCTAATACTGGAGTAATATGATCTCTTTTCTTAGTTTTTGTTAGAACACGTGCTGCAGCATTCTGGATCAACTGTAAAGATCTAAGAGACCTATTAGAGCAGCCTGATAATAAGGAGTTACAGTAATCTAGTCTAGAGGTAACAAATGCATGAACTAGTTTTTCTGCATCACTTTGAGACAGGATTTGCCTGATTTTCGCAATGTTACGTAATGAAAAAAGGCTGTCCTTGAGATCTGTTTTATATAAGAGTTAAAAGACAGATCCTGGTCAAAGATAACTCCAAGGTTCTTAACGGTAGTGCTGGATGCTAGAGCAATGCCATCTAGAGAAACTATATCGTTAGATAATTGAATTCGAAGGTGATCTGGGCCTAGTAGGATAACTTCTGTTTTTTCAGAGTTTAACATTAAAAAGTTACAGGTCATCCAGGTTTTTATGTCCGTAAGACATGCTTGAAGTTTAGAGAACTGGTTAGTTTCGTCTGGCTTAATTGATAGATATAACTGGGTATCATCTGCATAACAATGAAAGTTTACTGAGTGTTTTCTGATAATATTCCCCAAGGGAAGCATATATAAGGTAAATAAAATAGGTCCAAGAACAGACCCCTGTGGAACTCCGTGACTAACCCTGGTTTTCATCGAGCTTTCATTGTTTACATATACAAACTGAGATCGGTCTGATAAATACGACTTAAACCAGCTAAGTGCGGTTCCTTTAATGCCTATAAGATGCTCCAATCTCTGTAACATGATGATCATCTTGTCTCTCACACAAGGTTTAGTTACAAATGTGGACTAATGCAAGATGGAAGGCTATGGCTTAACAATTAAAATGAGCTGGGCATACTGGTCAATATAGATGACCGGCACTTGCCAAATAATAGCCATCCTATTTATCTAAACCATAGTTTAAATAGTATTCTGTATTTGATAATGTAAAGGAAATCTAGCGGAGCCAGTTTGAATGGGCCTGATGTAGCTGATAAAACAGATAATAGCACTGTTATCTCTAATTTACAGGTGCTATGCACCCATAGCCCATAGGCTTACTTTCACATTGTTTAGCCAAAAATAATTGTGTAATATTGTGGGATTACATTTACAAGTGATATAAGTGAGATACTTTTATAATTTATACAATTATTTATGGAATGTTAATGTTCACAATAGTCATTGACCTGAGATATTTACTGATCTAAACGTATTATGAGCTAATGTTATAGCTACATCTTTCTCAGTTTACATGTATGTGTCTAGTAGGAGCACCGGAGAACACACATGCCTTGATATGAGTAAAGCAAATTTTGGGAGGGCCTATTCCCTGGACCTTTTCAGGGCCCCAGCCTTTTCTGTAGGCGGCCTGTGTAAGTGAGCATGCTCTCTGAGTGTATTGCTCGCAGGACTATGCATATCAGAGGATATGATAATGGCAGAGCATGATATGAGCCAAGGTATTTGCATCTTCCTCTAGCCTCCCAATCATATGGCACCAATTCTATAACTAGGGCCATGCTGCACTGTCTTTCAGCTACATTAAACCAAATTCAGAAAACCTTAGCTTGCCAGGGCAAGCCTAAGGGACCTAATAACAGCCAAGAGGGGTGCAATGAGATGAGGATGATGACAAGGGAGGTGACTCAGGTCTCTACTGTGTTGGAAACACTAGTGCCTCTTGTCTGATATCCTTTTATTTATATATATATATATATATATATATTCATATATATTTATTATATATTTATATATATATATATATTGGGTTTTTTTGTTGTGAAAATCAGAAACATATTCATTAATGAAGTCTCATTAATGGTTGGTTCTGGCCACACTGTTTTTGTTTTGGTGCTGCAGGATGGCTCGGTTAGTTTGGCATGCATGACATTGTCTAACAGCAGAGTTTAAATCTCAGCCATGTTTGGCCACTACACATGCTGGTGAATTGACACCCTTATTTCCCACAGGATGTAGCCCTCCTCCACCCTAAACTCATGTTGTCTCCCTACATAAGGCTGCATGTCAGGGTCAGGAGCCCTGCAGTATGAGCTGATGCGGAGTTGGAGTTGAGAGACAAAGTGTGACCATATTTTTCACAAGTAGCTAGTTTACAAGCTAGTCTAAAACCCAGAAGAAAAAAATCATCGTCAGATAATATCTTTTGCTCTCCACATGGACTGTTTTCCTGCATTTAACAGAAAGACTGCTGTGACAAGATTAGACACTACTACTTAGACTACAAATAGAAACCTGAATGCTTCTGATGTGAGTTTTCATGGGAAAAGTTGCCATGGTGCGGCAGCGCAAAAGCACCTTTCGCCATAAAAGAGGAAGTTGTTGTAATTTTGGCCTACATTGTTGAATCTACTGAAAATGTCCCATGCTTCATACGGATCCCAGCCTGAAGAAATCTACGGGTAGGTTTTGAATCATAGTCAGAGTGAGGTTGTGTACTTTTACTCATCTCAAATTTAGTCAGAAAAGCCTTTAGATCTTGGTGATACCTCATTGGGAAAAAATTATGACTATTTCATTAAAGGGCGTCCTCTTGGCCATGCGCCAAAAAGTAACTTTAACTCAACGCCACATGGTTCCACCACATGGCTCCCACATGCAAATTTTAAATCAAAGTCATAGCTAAGCCTTCCTGCAAATGGAAGTTACAGTCACTATACTCTGGCTTGCTACTCTAAGTAGGTTAACTAGATTTGCAAATTTGGTCAGCCAAATATCAAGACCTTCATTTTGCAAAAATGCAAAGCTTTTGCGTTTTCATGGAGCGCTGTTGATGTGTCACCGAATTATTCGTTATGAAAAACGAAGGTGTTTAGAGAGGCTAGTGATGCTTCCAAATGAATGGTACTTTGCGCAAATGTTAAATGCGCTAAACTCTGTTATCTGATAAGGTACTTGTGCTGGGGTATGGCAAGGGTACTCGCTAGTGTTCCCTGCAAAGTTATGACGAAGTAGCCCTAGTGGTACGTTTCACCTAGATGTATAAAATTTAGTAGGCAGATGTATCACATGTAGCCTTAAAAATCACTTTGGGCCATGATCTATAACCAACAGGAAGTCCGCCATTTCGAATCTTGTGTGAATTGTTTGTGTAATTTTGGCTACTTGCCTCCTCCTAAAGAATATCAAACATAGAAAGAAGAATTTCAATTAAAGTGCAAAGTGTTAATCTTTGCTTTTTTTGGACCCAGCAGCCTTTAGTTCAACCCTCTCACACTTTGAACTGCATATCTAGCTGCCTGCAGTTCAAGTGTCAGCAGCAACTTATTGCCTTATTACAATTAGACAGAAGCATTCTGTACACCCTGACATAATGAGGCGGGTCAAAACACCACACACCGGCTACATCATCACCGGATGAACAAAGTTGTTCTTTATGTTTGAAGAACATAAAGAACCTACATTGTGAAATTATTTTTGAAATTAAATACTATTTAATGTAGGCTACGTTGAAAATGTTTATGAAATGAAAATACAACATATATGACAATATAAAAACATTAGACTGACTTATATATAAAGTATCAGTAGATGCTATCATTTAATGATGTCCCTACATTTACAACTTCTATAAAAAAAAATACATTTTTGATCAGAGCATTCTTACAAGAACGTAGCACTATAATAGCGTTATCTATTTTTTGAATTTATGAACGCTTCTCTCTCGAAATCACAAGGGTAAGCGCTTAGAAGCATGTTGTGAGCTACAGCTGGCAGACAGCTAATAATGAGCAGGAGTTAAGTATTCCTGTTTCCACAGCATGTCAGATGGATATGCATTACCATTGTCAACTGTAGCCAGCGCAGTATTTTCAAAATCCATGGATACCATCTGTGGCGACTACGATTTGGATTTTCATTGTTTGCCCATGCTTGTTGTCATAAACTTTTTGTAACCCGCAGCATTTTATTTGTCATTTGTCATATTATAAATTTAAATTATGAGGCATATTAGATCAGAATTGTTGAATCTTACTTTGCGTCAAAATTCCTAAGCACCTGTTATAAATAATACAGCCCTCCATAGTTCCCTCAATCCCAATTACAGTGGGGCAAAAAAGTATTTAGTCAGCCACCAATTGTGCAAGTTCTCCCACTTAAAAAGATGAGAGACGCCTGTCATTTTCATCATAGGTACACTTCAACTATGAGAGACAGAATGGGGGGATCCAGGAAGAATCCAGGAAATCACATTGTAGGATTTTTAATGAATTAATTGGTAAATTCCTCGGTAAAATAAGTATTTGGTCACCTACAAACAAGCAAGATTTCTGGCTCTCACAGACCTGTAACTTCTTCTTTAAGAGGCTCCTCTGTCCTCCACTCGTTACCTGTATTAATGGCACCTGTTTGAACTTGTTATCAGTATAAAAGACACCTGTCCACAACCTCAAACAGTCACACTCCAAACTCCACTATGGCCAAGACCAAAGAGCTGTCAAAGGACACCAGAAACAAAATTGTAGACCTGCACCAGGCTGGGAAGACTGAATCTGCAATAGGTAAGCAGCTTGGTGTGAAGAAATCAACTGTGGGAGCAATTATTAGAAAATGGAAGACATACAAGACCACTGATAATCTCCCTCAATCTGGGGCTCCACGCAAGATCTCACCCCGTGGGGCCAAAATGATCACAAGAACGGTGAACAAAAATCCCAGAACCACACGGGGGACCTAGTGAATGACCTGCAGAGAGCTGGGACCAAAGTAACAAAGGCTACCATCAGTAACACACTACGCCGCCAGGGACTCAAATCCTGCAGTGCCAGACGTGTCCCCCTGCTTAAGCCAGTACATGTCCAGGCCCGTCTGAAGTTTGCTAGAGAGCATTTGGATGATCCAGAAGAGGATTAGGAGAATGTCATATGGTCAGATGAAACCAAAATAGAACTTTTTGGTAAAAACTCAACTCGTCGTGTTTGGAGGAGAAAGAATGCCGAGTTGCATCCAAAGAACACCATACCTACTGTGAAGCATGGGGGTGGAAACATCATGCTTTGGGGCTGTTTTTCTGCAAGGGGACCAGGACGACTGATCCGTGTAAAGGAAAGAATGAATGGGGCCATGTATCGTGAGATTTTGAGTGAAAACCTCCTTCCATCAGCAAGGGCATTGAAGATGAAACGTGGCTTGGTCTTTCAGCATGACAATGATCCCAAACACACCGCCCGGGCAACGAAGGAGTGGCTTCGTAAGAAGCATTTCAAGGTCCTGGAGTGGCCTAGCCAGTCTCCAGATCTCAACCCCATAGAAAATCTGTGGAGGGAGTTGAAAGTCCGTGTTGCCCAGCGACAGCCCCAAAACATCACTGCTCTAGAGGAGATCTGCATGGAGGAATGGGCCAAAATACCAGCAACAGTGTGTGAAAAGCTTGTGAAGACTTACAGAAAACGTTTGACCTCTGTCATTGCCAACAAAGGGTATATAACAAAGTAATAAAAAAATCTGACAATGTGATTTTCAGGAATTTTTTTTCTCATTTTGTCTCTCATAGTTTAGGTATACCTATGATGAAAATTACAGGCCTCTCTCATCTTTTTAAGTGGGAGAACTTGCACAATTGGTGGCTGACTAAATACTTTTTTGCCCCACTGTATATGGCGCCACCTCTGACAATGTGGCAGTTAAAGGTCTTTTTGTTTGTTTACGAGATATCAAAATCTACATGTAGCGGGGGCCAGAAAAATACAGGCAGCCTAGTGTTATCTATCCATGTAATCCGGCTCTGATTGTAGTCCATGACAGAGAGTCAGCTCCACCACATGCTACCACTTGCATGGCATTGCTTTGTTCTTAGCTGATTCATTCATCCATTTTTAATGGTGATTTCCAACAAACATGAAATTCAGGATTAAGATAAGATAAAATAAGATAATCCTTTATTAGTCCTGCAGCGGGGAAATTTGCAGGATTACAGCAGCATAGGGTAAAGTGCACATAAGAGACATAGTAAAAGAAAGACAAGATAAAAATAAAATGCAATAAAAACAACTATTATAAATAAGCAATAACGAACAGTAAAATCCACAATAATTGAAATATTATATGTACAGTCAGAATAACTATTATAACTATAATTGCACGGTGTATTTGTATTGCACAGGTTTTTAGTGTCATGTGTCATGTGGTCTACTGGGAGCAGAGTTGGTTGTGCAACCTGACAGCAGCAGGAAGGAAGGACCTGCGGTACCTCTCCTTCACACACCGGGGGTGAAGCAGCCGGTGGCTGAAGGAGCTGTACAGAGCTGCCAGGGTGTCCTGCATGGGGTGGGAGGTGTTGTTCATCAGGGATGATAGCTTTGCCATCATCCTCCTGTCTCCCACCACTTCCACCGTATCCAGTGGACACCCCAGCACACTGCTGGCTTTCCTGACAAGCTTGTTAAGTCTCTTCCTGTCAGCTGTCGAGATGCTGCTGCTCCAGCAGACCACTGCATAAAAAATGGCTGATGCCACCACAGAGTCGAAAAAGGTCCTCAGGAGTGAACACCCAGGTACTTATAAGATTTCACAATCTCAATGTCCTTTCCCTGGATGTTCACTGGTTCCGGAGGACAGTGTTTACCCCGGCGGAAGTCCACCACCAGCTCTTTGGTTTTACCAGAGTTGATCTGGAGGCGGTTCCGCCGGCACCATCCTATGAAGTCCTGGTTCAGTTCTCTGTATTCCCTCTCATCACCGGCGGAGATGAGGCCGACGACTGCAGTTGTCAGAGAACTTTTGCAGGTGGCAGGTAGCAGAGTTATATTTGAAGTCCGATGTGTATATGGAGAAGAGGAATGGAGCCAGAACGTGCTGCAGGACACCGGATCTGACTCACACTCCCTTATCCTCACATACTGTGGACGTGTCTCGCTGCCATAGTGCACTTCAGTTTAAACAATTAAATAAGTAAAAGAAAAATAACAAAAAGTAACAAAAAACGCAAATTTAAAGGAAAAAGCTCACAGGTGAGCAGGAGCTGCTGTAAAAGGCAGCCACTCGCGCAGCGCCAGGATGTGCTGGGACGATTAGATCAGTGGCTTATTTTTACTGAACGACATATATACAGTATGGTGTTGCTGCTTACTGCTCCAATTTAGTTTCCCCCTCCTCTGGGTTGTTTGTTGCAGTTGAATGAGATTGAGATTGAGATTGAGGAAGGGAAACACAGTGGAACGACCCTCGCACCCAGTACACCAAACATCAAGCTAAGTAGGACAGTGAAATTGATGGGCCTTGGCATCTAGGTGACCTACATAAATGAATGTGGACAAAGATTCCTTCCACACCTGAACTGAGCTTTGCTGTAAGTGTAAGACTCAGCAGTATGGACACACACAGTGTGCTCACACATACGGCAAATAAATGCTGATGTAATACTCCACCTGGATGGCCATCTAAGCCAGTGTTACCCACATCATGTTAGGGAATATACTCTAGCTGCTGAGGAGGAGCACTATGTTTAATTTTGGTGATTTCACTCACATTTACAGTCGATTGCTCCATTTATTGTCTTCAAAGGCAAATTCTGTGCATTTACACTTTTGGTCTTTTTCTAGACCACTGGTTATGATAACAATTTTGTCTCTTTCATTATAGAAAAACATGGAGAAGGTTACTTCTGGCACAGTTTCATAAGTCTGGATTATACAGGCGGACAGGACAAAGGAGAGTGGTAAAAGGAAGGGAGGAGATCTGGCAGTGTTTGTAAATGATAGATGGTGTCACTCTGGGCACATCACTATTAAAGACCAAACCTGTACTAAAGTCATTGAGCTGTAAGCTGTTATCATGCATTTGCCTCTGTATTTTTCTCAAATGCTTCCAACACTTTTCAAATGTTTACTCCGACGAAGGAGACGGCAACTTTCATTTTAATTCATCACGTGAGATACAAAAGCCTAGGCATTGGCCGGCTTACTGCCACCATCATGTCATGCATCATAACATAGACCTGACTAATTAATGACCAAATTTGTTGCTAACTATTTATATAATCAATTTTATTGGATTTCATGGAATAGTTGTTGCAGCTTATCCCTACTTGACATATTACATAACTGGCTAGATGAATAAATGGATACCCAGTAAAACTGTTTAGAATCAAGAATCAACCAAGAGTCCCAACTTATATTCTTTCAATGCTTCTGCACTGTCGGATTTTAACAGGCAGCAGAATTTTCTGTCATATAACATTACATATTAGAATTGATTTAAAAAGTTTGGGTTAGATCACTGCTCATTAGGGCTTGAAGGACTAAATAAGTTTTAAAATGCATTAGTGGTGCATCCATCAAGAGAACAAAGAAAGCCCTCTTACCATCAGTCTTGCGATCATGATCAGGTGCTAAATATTGTACGAGCAAGCGGTTCATTTCCTAAATCACATGTTCATGATCCTTATGGCTTCTTTTAGACATGACAGAAGAGTCAAAAGTTATCAGCATTTACCAACAGGTAGAAGAAGTCCTCAATGTCTGAAAGACCATATGCATTTATATTTGGTTTACCCGCTGTGGTAGAACTAGTTTTCCTTCATGAATTGATCCTCTGCAGTGCTTGGTATGCACCAGAGACAGATGTATTTAAAGTGTGAAAACAATTACGAGCCCCTGCTCGATCATTCCAGGTAAGAAGAGTGTAATCAAATATACATTTGTTTATGTCTCCTGCGAGAGCTCCACTTACATCCAAATACAGAGCTGGTAATCAGCAGCCGCACAGTTGATATTCAGGAGTGAGAATGTGACGAGGGAGAGCCATAGATCCACAGAAGCTGAGAGATAACACCATCCAGACTCCAGTGTCTCATCTGTCACACGTAGATTGCTATTAAAGCTGTCTGAGAGCATTGCCATGATCTAATTAAGGCGCTCTCTCTCTCTCCCTGTCTGTCTTGTTTGTTCAATCTCTCCACTGCCTATATCTTTCTCTGTTTCCTCTCTGTTTATCCGGCTGTCTTTCTCCCTCCCTCCCTACCTCATCGGTCATACCAATTGATTTCTTTGAGAAAAGCCTCTCATGGTTTTCGCCTTGATGTGTCTCATGTAATTAAAGGCCAAATTGTTTTGATGCCAGTATAATCACATTAGAGTGTTATTGCAGGAGAGGAAAAGGAGTGCGATGGGAAGAGAAAAGGGTGAAATTGGTCTTTTTTTGCTTCACGTACACAACCTGCTACCATGTGTGTGTGTGTGTTTGGTATGGTAGGTGCATAGAGTTGTCACTGTACATGGTGCTCAAAGTCCAGGCTCATACAGAGATCCATTAGCCTTTCTATTGAAAGGTGAAGGGGGCAGATCTGATGGACACAGCTAGTATGAGAGAGGACTGTGAGAACCAGCTGCTAGAAAACATTTGCTTTGGTTGGATGTGTAAATATGAGGAAGGTCATCGCTCATTTAGACTATACTGACTAGACTAAAATGGCGATGATGATGATGATGATGAGGACTTAGAAGTAGTACTTGTAGTACTTCTACTAGTAGTAGCAGCAGTAGTAGAAGTAGTAGTAGCAGTAAACAAAGTAGTTGTAGCAGTAGTAACAGCAGGAGTTATAGCAACAGTAGTACTAGCAGTAGTAGCAGTAGTAGGAGCAGCAGTAGTAATAGTAACAGTAGTAGCAGTAGTAGTAGTAGTAGTAGTAGTAGTAAACAGTAGTAGCAGCAGTAGTAATAGTAACAGTGGGAGTAGTAGTAGTAGCAGAAGTAGTAGTAGCATCAGGAGGAGTGGTATTAGTAGTAGCAGCAGCAAAAGTATGTGTTGTACAAGTAGCAGTGATATGGTGAATAATGTGTTTATGTTTACTGACTAACTCTCAGATGATATAAAGGAAACATGTAGTTTGTTGCTCGTGGTCCCTGTAGTCCATTTAACCTGTAACCATTTGGGTGACATTCATTTTCACTCTTGAGAAAAAAGGTATTTCATACTAAGAGAACCGACCTACATTGCTCCATCCTGATCAAACCGTTGGTTGGATGTTTGGCTCCTTGTGTCTGATACAGACACACCAAGGCACCATTTAGCATCTTGATGACTTTCAACTAACTCAATTAATGAAAAGTCATCCTTGTCATTATTATCAGAGCAACTGATGTAGTATTTAAGAGCGATGAAGTTTGTGTAGGGTGGGTGGTAGTGCTGGTTGATGGGTCAAACACACACACGACCTTCACCCAAGAGACCGCTGTCTGTGTG